>NC_142738.1:2477500-2672500 GCF_051943395.1 Hippocampus bargibanti | reverse complement strand
CTACTTTTGGGAGTGAAAATCCATTTGTTTTATTCACAACCTGGCGCTACCGCCATTGCTGTCCACAACCATATGGAAATCATGAGCGGAAGTGATTCCGAATGGCTCCTGTGTTGATGCGGCCCACTTTTAGGAGACTGTGAAATGCATTATAGGAATCGCTTCCTCGAACCAAAGAAAATAAATAAATACAGTAAAGTCTCGTGATATCGGATATATCGATAGTCCCGGTTATATCGATATTTTTTCGGACTCCCTTGAATATCGATATAACGAGACTTTACTGTACATAAATAAATGAATACATAAATAACATTTAAAAGAAGTTAAATAAACATCAAGAAAAAATATTTTTAATGTTATTTTATTTACAAATAAATTACTACAGATAAATATTTATTATGTATATTATAGACGATATTCTTGTATATTATAATATTGTGTCTGTCTATCTATCTATCTATCTATCTATCTATCTATCTATCTATCTATCTATCTATCTATCTATCTATCTATCTATCTATCTATCTAAATATCTATCTATCTATATCTAAATATCTATCTATCTATATCTATATATAAATATCTATCTATCTATCTATCTATCTATCTATCTATCTATCTATCTATCTATCTATCTATCTATCTATCTATCTATCTATCTATCTATCTATCTATCTATCTATATACAAATATCTATCTATCTATATCTATATATAAATATATATCTATATCTATCTATCTACCTATCTATCTATCTATCTATCTATCTATCTATCTATCTATCTATCTATCTATCTATCTATCTATCTATCTATCTATCTATCTATCTATCTATCTATCTATCTATATCTATATATAAATATCTATCTATCTATCTATCTATCTATCTATCTATCTATCTATCTATCTATCTATCTATCTATCTATCTATCTATCTATCTATCTACAAATATCTATCTATCTATCTATCTACAAATATCTATCTATCTACAAATATCTATCTATCTATCTATATCTATATATAAATATATATCTATATCTATCTATCTATCTATCTATCTATCTATCTATCTATCTATCTATCTATCTATCTATCTATCTATCTATCTATCTATCTATCTATCTATCTATCTATCTATCTATCTATCTATCTATCTATCTATCTATATATCTATCTATATCTATATCTATCTATCTATCTATCTATCTATCTATCTATCTATCTATCTATCTATCTATCTATCTATCTATCTATCTATCTATCTATCTATCTATCTATCTATCTATCTATCTCTATATCTATCTATCTATCTCTATATCTATCTATCTATCTATCTATCTATCTATCTATCTATCTATCTATCTATCTATCTATCTATCTATCTATCTATCTATCTATCTATCTATCTATCTATCTATCTATCTATAATATTTGAATATAGCAAATATTAAATGGTATTTTTAAAAAGGAGCCACAAGTCTTTTATTGTGGGGTGACAACATTTCAATATTTTTTCATTCATAAAATAGAAAACAATGAGACATAGATTTCATGACATGACGAAAATAAACATTTATTTATTTATTTATTTATTTATTTATTTGTATGTATTTAATTGTTTATTCGTTTGTTAATTCATTTAAAATTAGTGTATTTATTAAATATGTATACACTATTTTCCATTGTGGTAAAAATCCCTCTCTTGGTCCACTTAATATATTCTTCTTCTACCCTGCAAAAGGAGAGGCAGGTGTATTTTTCATGCACAATTTGGCTTTATGACGCAGCTAAATGCAAAGAGATTTTTTTTATTATTATTATTTTTTTATTATATTTGACTAACCAAGCTGAGGTAAGATGTCAGCAGTGTTAAAACCCCACCGCTTCCATGAATATGACAGAGGATTTCTCAACAATTTATGAGCAGTCGATTATCAGACAGAAACAGCAAAGAGCTTTTTCCTCCTCGGCACACACACTTAAACACCTCCCGCACCCACCAGGGATGATTTGAAAATTAATTTCTGGCTGTCCTTTATGGTTTCTTTCTTTCTTTTTTTTCCTTCTTTTTTTTTGGTAAACACCGCAGCTAATGCACAGGTTGGCCTTGAGTGTCACTCAATAAATGTCAAAATCGACGCATTAAAGGGCAATCGACGCCATTTTTTTTTTTGTTTCCTAACTGACATCAGAAAAACATTTTATAGCATCTAAAATACCCAAAACACGCAGGATGATATTTTTAGTCAAATGCAAAACACCAATAAAAATGATGTAAAATGTCCCAAAACGACTTCAAAATGACCCCGGAAATGGCGAGTTTCGGAAGGTCCCGCCCCCTTGTTCGTGACGTCACGCAAGGACGTCTTGCCTTGCTCTAGAACAGTGGTCCCCAACCTTTTTTGCACCACATACTGGTTTAATGTCAGACAATATTTTCACGGACCGGCGTATAAATACATCAATCTCATTTTGCTAGCTTACCAACCATCCATCAAGCTAACTCGCTAATTTTCGCGGTATGTATCACGTGACCTAGACAAGCGTTTTGACATGCGTCAAGAGTAAGTCATAGACGGATGTAATCTGGTCATTTTTAATTTTTCAAAATAAAACATAATTCAGACTCAAATAATAAATAAAACCCTCTGTCCGTCTCACCACGATTGGGTGCAGAGCTTTCAGCCGCTCCGCTCCCAAACTCTGGAACTCACTTCCACCCAACATCCGTAAAATTGACTCCCTTCCTACTTTCAAATCTCACCTGAAAACCCACCTGTTTAAACTTGCCTTCATAGTCTAGTTTAATCTGCTGTTTTATTATTTATTGTTTTATTCATGATTTTATTGTTTTATGTATTGTTTTTATTGTAAAGTGTCCTTGGGTGTTCAGAAAGCCGCTTGTAAATTAAATGTATTATTATTATTAAAACGGAAATCATGTAAATTATTGATTTTTTTTTTTCGTGGCCCGATACCAAATGACCCACGGACCGGTACCGGTCCGCGGCCCAGGGGTTGGGGACCTCTGCTCTAGAATTAAAACAATGGCTTCAGATTCGGAGATGCTTTCTTGTTACTCATCCAGTTATGATAATGATTCAAATAGTTCTGAAGAGGAAAGCATGCATATTTGCAATCGATTAAAGAAGTCCTTCATTTGGAGGCGTCTGGACTCCAATGTAGCGTCCCAGAAAATGCACCAAGACCAAAGCGTAACAAAAGCTTGGGGCAAAAACAGCATATTTTCTTTTTTCTCTCCAAATTTAGCAACATTTGCAATTAGAAAATTGCCAGACATGCAAAAATGTGTCCACTCCAGTGCCAGGGTTTTTGTCATTGTCACTTGAATTCCATGACCCACAGAGTATTGAGTTTTCGGACTACATAAGCATTCAATTCAGTGTCAGAAAACTTAGATTCTCTTCTTTGATCAGATAAAAAGAGTTAATTCCTAAATGATATGGGTCTGGAGTTATCTGAGCTTGAAATGAGGACGGATGTACAAAATACAATGCAATACATACATATTGGTTTATATAGCGCTTTAACAACAGCTGAAGCTAGAACAAAGCGCTAACATGGAAAAAAGGGAAAAACATTGCCAGAGGCCATGGCCAGTGCTTTATCGGCACCCAAACAAGAAAAAAAAATCAGGAATGGAGCTTTACATCCTATTTTTAATTCCCGAATAAATTTGTGAATGGTAGTGAATGAGTTAAAAAAAAACAGTCAACCGTCTTCGATTAGCACTAAGAGTACAATAGAAGAGAAAATGAAACTCACTTTCAATGTCATTCAAGTCACATTTCACACAATCTTCATGAATATTAATAAATCAATCACTTTTCATGGCCAGAGGGAGAATACTGAAACATCAATGACGCAAATGCCAATCTTTGAATTCCATATTTGCATTTTGAGCCTCATTGAACTACACTGAATAGTAAAACAGAGAAAAAATATATACATTTTACGGAGAGTGTCCGCATAGCTGGACACAAACATGCTAACGTTGCCGCAAAGCGTTTATGTCACTCATTCACAGTACATTGGCAGCCGATACGAGCTCAGTGCTGCGTATGCCGCAACCAGCTAGCTATCAACAAGCATCGACTGGCTACTAATGTCGCTAAATAATAATAATAATAATAATAATAATAATACATTTCATTTATAAGCGCCTTTCAAGAGTCTCAAGGACACTTTACAGTCACAGGATCAGTTTTTCTGCGGGTGAGCAGCGGCAGCCACACGCGCCAGCGTTCACTCAACCCAGAAGTAACACAAATAGATAGAAAGCAAGCTAGCTAGCTAACAGAATGCTAGATAGCTAGCTAACAGATATCTAATATGTTACCTGACTCAAATAGCTATCTAGCGAGCTATATTGCTCATAGCAATCTAGAAAGCTAATAGATAGCTTGCTAGCTAGATAGCAGATGACAGCTGAAGAAACCTTTTCATCGACGCTACACACAACAAAACAGGATGGGAAATGTACGATGTTACACCTCAACATAATAATAATAATAATAATAATAATAATAATAATAATAATAATAATACATTTGATTTATAAGCGCCTTTCAAGACTCTCAAGGACACTTTATAGTCACAGGATCAGTTTTTCTGCGGGTGAGCAGCGGCAGCCACACGCGCCAGCGTTCACTCAACCCAGAAGTAACACAAATAGATAGAAAGCAAGCTAGCTAGCTAACAGAATACTAGCTAGCTAGCTAACTAGATAGCTAATATGCTACCTGACTCAAATAGCTAGCTATATTGCTAATAGCAAGCTAGCTAGCTAACAGAATGCTAGATAGCTAGATAATTAGATATCTAATATGTTACCTGACTCAAATAGCTATCTAGCGAGCTATATTGCTCATAGCAATCCAGATAGCTAATAGATAGCTTGCTAGCTAGATAGCAGATGACAGCTGAAGAAACCTTTTCATTGACGCTACACACAACAAAACAGGATGGGAAATGTACGATGTTACACCTCAACATAATAATAATAATAATAATAATAATAATAATAATAATAATAAATTTGATTTATAAGCGCCTTTCAAGACTCTCAAGGACACTTTATAGTCACAGGATCAGTTTTTCTGCGGGTGAGCAGCGGCAGCACACCCGCCAGCGTTCACTCAACCCAGATGTAACTCAACTAGATAGAAAGCAAGCTAGCTAGCTAACAGAATGCTAGATAGCTAGCTAACTAGATAGCTAATATGCTACCTGACTCAAATAGCTAGCTATATTGCTAATAGCAAGCTAGCTAGCTAACAGAATGCTAGATAGCTAGATACAGTAAAGTCTCGTTATATCGATATTCAAGGGAGTCCGAAAAAATATCGATATAACCGGGACTATCGATATATCCGATCCTGTTTGCATGTAATTTTCTCCGTGCGTGCATAGAAATAGTATCGATATAACCGGGACTATCGATATATCCGATATCGATATAACGAGACTTTACTGTAATTAGATAGCTAATATGTTACCTGACTCAAATAGCTAGCTATATTGCTAATAGCTAGCTAGATAACTAATAGATAGCTTGCTAGCTAGATAGCAGGTGACAGCTGAATAAACCTTTTCATCGACGCTACACACATAACAAAACAGGATGGGAAATGTATGATGTTACACGTCAACGGAGACGTCATGGCTGACTTTAAGGTCCAAAGAACCAGGAATGAAACCACCTGCTCCTCAACAGTGATTGAAATTGTATAATATTAAACCATTCTTTTGTCCTTTTACGTCATTGGCAAGCTCAGTTATATCCGTTTTCAGTTCAAAGCGCTCCCCTTTCAAGCTTTCAAGTTGAAACAAATGAGACTCTGTCTTGGTACCTTTTTGTCTGTGGTGATGTAGAGGTTACTGTGTTCCATGTCGAAGAAAAGATTCTTGTTCACCTTCTCCCCCAAAGTGTCACCAGGTGCTTTGCCGTACACGTATGACGTGGACGTCAAGTGAACCTGTCGGGGAAGAACAAAAATAAATAAATAAATATCTTTTATCTTTTATAAATAAATATCTTTTAAAAAAAGTGTTCAGTCAGGCTTGAATAGTGCACCTTGAAGACATCTCCCTGGTTGTTACCCAAGAAGGCCACCGTGTGATCGTTCTCCACGGCGATGGCGACCGCAGTGAGAAGGCCCGGCTTGGTCAGCACCACGTTGGATTTCAAGGCGAATCGAGGCTTACTGGCAAGAGGCGTCGGTAGGAAATCTCCGCCGCATTTGTACTGTTCTAAGGTATCCTTCTGTAAGAGGAAAAAGAAATCAAAGGATTTCTTCAGGTGCAAAACCATCAAGTCCATCCACCAACTCCAACAGAGGATGGAGTCGATGGTTACTTCCTGAGGCTGCTAAAGAAGCACGACCTGCCTACAGGAAGTGCTACGACATTTCTACACGGCTGTCATCCAATCAATCCTGTGTTCTTCCATCACGGTTTGGTTTAGGGGTCGCCACAAAAATGGACAAAATACGACTTCAACGGACTGTTAAAAGACAACCGACAACATTTTTTGTTTCCCAACTGACATCAGAAAAACGTTTTATAGCATCTAAAATAGCCAACACACGCAGGCTGATATTTTTAGTCAAATGCAAAACACCAATAAAAATGACTTAAAGTGTCCCAAAACTGCCACAAAATGAGCTCGGAACTGGGCAGGTTCAGAAAGTCCCGCCCCCTTGTTTGTGACGTCACTATTGGTCACAAACTGCCTTGCTCCAGAATCAAAACAATGGCTTCAGAGAGTTCAGATTCAGAGAAGATGCTTTCTTGTCACTCCTCCAGTTCTGAATATGATTCAAATAGTTCTGAAGAGGAAACCATAAATGTTTACAATCGATTAAAGAAGTCCTTCTGTCTCAATTTGAGCCGTCTGCACTCTAATGTAGCGCCCAGAAAATGCACAAGATGGCGCCCAAGCTCCATTGGAAATGGGCTGATTTGTCCGCTGGGAATTTGTGTAAAGTTACATAAACACAAAGCACAAAAAGCACCGACAAGGCATCATTCCTCAAGATGGTGAAAGAAGGCGAACGTTCCTCATCAAGTGTTTAATGCTGATGAAACCGGTCACTCCATTCCATCAAGCCATCTACGACCATCACAAAGTTAAACAAAATGACTTTATTAAACAATATAGATTATTTCTTTGATTATAATACCATAGAACAATTATTATGTGAAAAATCTGGTATATTTTCTGTAGTTTTAAGGCTAGAAAGTAGAAAATTATGTTTTATGGGGACCTGGGAACAGATTATTCTCATTTTAATGTTTTCCTATGGGAAATTAATTTTTGGGATACACACTTTTCGCCTTACACACTCTGTCTGGGAACCAATTAAGTTCGTAAGCCAAGGCATCACTGTACTTGTCCAATAAAGATGATTCTGAACAACACCCAAGTGAAGACCAGACCGAATCGGGCACTCGTGATGTCACATGAAAAGCATCAAGAGGGGGGTCTTACCGCGATCTTGGAGGTACAGAATTCCGCCGTCTTAGACGAATACGGTATGTCGACGGCGGGGAACCCCGAAATCTTCCCAGAGTCGCTGTAGCAGGCCGTGATGATATCAACCAGACGTTCGTTGATGGCGTTGAGAGTGTACATGCACAGAGCCGAGTCACTGTGGTCATCTTCCGAGCTGGCTACCATGAAAAGAACTTTATTCCAGGACTGGACTTTCCCGTACGTCCCCCATTCGGTCATCACCCGACTCAGCTCCTTCCCCGGCGTGGCCACGTAGGCCGCCTGCACTTTGCTGTAGCGGTTCTCCGGACCGCACTTGAGCTGGAGCTCCGTATGGGAATACAAATGGTGGTCGTTCTCGCAAAGGCGCGACACAAAGGTCAAGTTTTTGTTGTCGGTACCGTCCAACGTTCTGGAGAACACGAAGTAAACGAAGCCGTCGGCGGCGAACGCGTGCCTAAAGTCGTGAAGGTACCTCGGTCCGAAGGGCATGGTCTGTATGGTGGAGGCCTCTATGATACTCTCGAAGACCACCCATTCGCGGAAATCCTGTAGAATACGCGTGGTGATGATCTTGGTACTGTCCAGACTCCCGTAGCCTTTTCCCACTAGAAACACGTCAAATTTGTGCAGGTCCTTGACGAAGGTGGACATGACGCCCACTACGTTGACGTTGTCCTCGATGCTAGCCACATAAGTCCTCTCTCCTTTGTTGTCGCTGTAGTAGAGTTCCTGCTCCACGTTGGAAAGGTTGAGAAGCGAGCAGATACCCCGGTAGCGGCTACCGCAAACGATGAGAGAACCGTTGGACGGGTTCACCAGCAGAAGTTTGTTGATGTTGGACATGAGTTTGGTGTCCTGGCAGGCCGAGGCGGGCGGCGTGCAGGTCCTAGCGTCCTTCCGCGGGCCCGTTTCCGCCCGGGCCTCCGTTCGCAGAGACGCGGTTAGTTGGTAAACGGCGTTGATGGCCCCCGCGTACACTCGGCCCGTACGAGGGTCCTGCACGACGTTGTTGATCGGCGTGTCCGAGGTGAACTCGGGGAAACCCTCCTGGGAGGTGAATGCCGAGTGCCAGGCGAAGAAGACGAGAAGGGAGACCCAGCTTGCCATCTCTGTGGAGAACATCAGGAGGAATGTTGTTAGCCATGATAAATTTGTGAATTGAAAGTATGACGTAGAATGCCATTCGGGTTTTGTTTTTTCACGCTTTGGTGCTGATAGAGCGCTTGCTTTATCGGCAACTCAAATAGATAGAAAATAAGCCAGCTAGCTAACTACCGGATAGCTAAGAGATAGCCATCCAGCTAGATAGCTAATAGATAGCTAATAGATGGCCACCTAACCAGCTTGTGAGTTAATAGATAGCTAGCCAGCTAATAGATAGCTAATAGATATCCAGCTAACCAGCCTGCTAGCTAATAGATAGATAGCTATCCGGATATATAGCTAATAGATAGCCAGCCATCTAGATAGCCAAGACAGAAGAAAGCAACAGGGAGTAAAGCCCAGATCAAGTCAGAATCATGCTAGCATATTAGCGCTTTTGTTACAGCGTCAGTTGTCAGCTGTTGTTTTATATATATATATATATATATATATATATATATATATATATATATATATATATATATATATATATTATCGTTATATCGATATTCTCGGGAGTCCGAAAAATATCGATATAACCGGGACTATCGATATATCCGATATCGATATAACGAGACTTTACTGTATATATATATATATTGCTATCTATTTGCTATCTGGCTAGCTATTTGCTATCTAGCTAGCTGTCTATTCACTATCTAACTGACTGGCTATCTAACTAGGTATCTGTTGGCTATCTATTAGCTAGCGAGCTAGCTTTCTATCTATTTGACTTACTTCCGGGTTGAATGAACGCTGCAGCTTTTTTCACCCTTCGGCTGTTGTCAAAGCGCTATATAAACCAATATGTATGTATTGCATTGTATTTTGGACAGCCGCCCTCATTTCAAGCTCATATAAAAGAAATCCAAGTACTTCTGTTTTTTAATGTCGTTGAATTTGGAACAGATCCAAGTTTCCATCAAATGTGGTGCCGTAAAGTGTTGCATTCAATTTTGTTTCAGCGAGTTTTGTTTGCCAGGGTCAATCGGCAGGTGTGCGGGTGTGAGTCATCAACTCCAATTTGTTCGCAATTGTCCACTTCGGCCAAGAACAACGTCAAGTCAAATGCGGTGAATCCGAAGTGTTTTTTTTTTGTCTTACTTTCTGATGGCGAGAAAGAGAAATAAGCTAAGTGCTTCAGACCAAATGAAACAATAAATCATGCCTTGGTGGAGGTAATAAAGAGCAATTCCCCGTGCTTGGTGGAGTTCCAGTTTGTTTCTCGACTGTCAAAAATGGTTTAAAGTCACTAAGTGTCATGCGAGTGGGATCAGGTGGTGGAGACTTTTTGTGGTCTTGTAGCTCGAGGCAATTTTTTTTGGAACCTGCTAAAGTGAATGAAAACAAACAGCCAGTTTAGTCATTTTGGAGGCAAATCGCGTACACCCTTGCTCGTTCTACGCAAACAGAAGTTTTCTCTTCATTTTTGTGACTGGCAACATGGATGCTTTTTTTTTCCTTCTTCTCTTATACTGCTCACAGCGATGACAAATGGCATTCAACTGAAGTAATCCATGCATGTCACGGTGAACAGCTGTTACATGAACTACTTTTTGTTTTTTGCCCCTAAACAAAATTTGTTCGACAGAAAACAGGTCAGAGTTGGGATTTATTTTAGTGTAAGGGGGTCACAGAGTATTTGCTCTTTTTGTGGCAGGTAAAATGGGGCAACCAAAGAAATTTTTGTCTGCACATTAAATAAATACATAAATGAGCGAATGAATGAATGAAAAAATAAATACATAAATACAACTAACTAGCTATATGACTAACTATATATATATATATAAAGAAATATATTAAATAATTAAGAAAAAATAATAAATAATGAATAATAAAGAAATACATTGGAAAAATAGATAAAAATACATATTTTTATATATTTACATATATATATATATATATATATTTATATTTCTGTAGAGAGCAGAGAGTACTTGGAGCAACCAAATATTGATGTCTGCACATTAAATAAATACAAAAAAATCATTATTAATACAAACATTTAATAAATAAATAAATAAATAAATACACAAATAAATAAATACATAAAACAACTAAGTAACTAACTAAATAAATAAATAACTAAATAAATAAATAACTAAATAAATAAATATAAAGAAATATATTATTTAAGTAATTAATAAAAATGAATACATAAATAAAAATATACAAATAAATAAATACATAAATAAATAATACACAAATAAAATAAATAAATAAAAACCTAACTAACCAACTAACTAACTAAATAAATAAATATAAAGAAATATATTAAGTAATTAATAAAAATGAATAAATAAATCATAAAAATACAAATGTTGAGAGATTTAAATCTTTATATATATATATATATATATATTTCTGTACCTATTATATACACACACGTAACCTCCTCCAGAATGCATCGCCATTTTTGACCGCACGATTAATTGCAACAATATGCATATTTCCAACGCATTGGAACGCAACAATGACCGCACGGACGCCATCATTAAAAAAATAAATAAAATAAAAACGACTCGGATTTGTTCCTGTGAGCGCAATTGAGCGGATTCTAAAGAAACACAGTGTGACAACGTCAAGGAAGAACAATATCAGCAGTCATTCATTTTTGGGGCTATAGAAAACTCTTCAAAGAGCATTTTTCCCCAACACGCGCAAAGAATCAAAAATAAAAAGGAATGTGAATGTCCTTCCATTTCTTCATTGTGGGTCAGCGCGCAGGCCTGTTCTCTCCTCGGATGTCCCCGCTACTTTTCATCCTCTCCGCCTAATCCTGATCACAGGAATTAAAATGGCTTCAAAGAGCAGTAAAAGAGGCAAACGTCTGGCGGGCAATTGCGCGCAGGTGGAATGAAGCCAATTGCTACCTTTTATTCCATTTTTTTTCTTTTTCTCGCTTATCCACATGTAGGAAGAAACACACGACGAGTGGGCAGCGCATCCAACACGTGGTTATTCGGGGGGGACTAAATGAAGGCTGCTAAAATTAGCCGGCAGCTAATGAAGCTTCGCACGGTCAGAGATAAAGAATACGTGTCACGGGCTAATGAAGACGGGGGCCTATCTGAAAATGTGATTCCATGAAAGCGAAATTAATAACGGAGCAAATGAAGACAAATGAAATGTTTTTCCTAGCGGCACTTTTGACACACATTTTTTCACCGCGACAAAACAGTTAGCGCTCAAGGCGATTGTGTTTTTTTTGCTTCACGGCGCTCCTCCGCACGACCGGTTTTAGCGACGCGACATATATAGCTAAATCAACGATCAGTGGTAACGGGAGACATTCTGAATCATACAAAAGTACAGTAAACTTAAAGGACAACCAACACCATTTTTTTTGTTTCCTAACTGACATCAGAAAAACGTTTTATAGCATCTAAAATAACCCAAACGCGCAGGCTGAAATTTTTAGTCAAATGCAAAACACCAGTAAAAATGACTTAAAGTGTCTAAAAAGTACTTCAATTTGAAACCGGAAGTGGCCAGTTTCAGAAAGTCCCGCCCCCTTGTTCGTGGTGTCACCCCAAAACGTCTTGCCTTGCTGGACAATCTAAACAATGGCTTCAGATTCGGAGAAGATGCTTTCTTGTTACTCACCCAGTTATGAATATGATTCAAATAGTTCTGAAGAGGAAAGCATACATGTTTGCAATCAATTAAAGAATTTATTCCGTGCCTTTTTGACGTATCTGGGGGCGGGAAATGTAGCACCAAAAAGATGCAGAAGAGGGCGACAAAGCTCCGTGTAAGGAATTAATCAGCCCGTTTCCACAGGCGGATTAATTCCTTACACGAAGCTTTGTCGCCCTCTTCTGCCTCTTTTTGGTGCTACACGAAGTTTTCAGACCAAACAAAGTACAGCAAAATGTATTGACGTGATGGAAGGACTGCTACAATGTGTCCTTTTTTCAGTCAGGGGCGTTCCTTCAGTGACGTAACGTGAGGACTCGTCACCAACTCAAAAACAAGACTTCCGGAATGTTCAGCGCGAGTCTTAAAACGTCAAATATAGCTATATGCGGTGGAATCTTTGTAAAATGCGCTCAGTAGAAGTCATTTGAAGCCATTTTACAAATTATGGACACAACTTGTCCAGAGACGTCGGTTGTCCTTTAAATATGACTGATTTGACTTCTTAACTGGTGAAAAGTATCTATCCCCCAAAAAATGCTGAGTCACCAGTCAAAGTGTTATAAAAATGTCGCAGGGCTGCATCCACAGACATGAAAATTAAGGTATGCCACTCAAACAGACACCCACACCGACACACCCGCACACACACGACGGTGTCTGACAGCTGTCATCTCTTTCTCCACAAGCATGTGTTCCACACAAAAACGGAGAAATCAAAGATGATTGAAAAATGTCAGCTACGAACCCGTCATGTACACGTTTTAGGGCTTTAGCAGATAGAAGGAGGCACATCATACACACACACAAGTACGCAGTTTGAAGTGCTGACAAGGTAATCTCACTGCGACCGCCACCTCAAAAACACTCTGTGCTCTAGTGACAGAGGCCATTTAAAGTACCAATTGTACCTTTCAAAACTATTTGGCACTGTGATGGATCCATCTGGTACAGCGCATACACATGGAAGCTCTCGACGTGTTTTAAAATAAAAAAAATAAACAGCAGAATTGAAAAGATAAACTCAAATGACTCATTTCAGTCAAACGCGAGGGATTAAATGTATTTTGTGGTGTTTTTATTTCGTCTGGCTAACGTAATGGAGCGCTGTCGTGTTTGTTTTTTTGCTAGCTAGCTAGCTAGCCAGAGGATGAATGTTGGCCAGCTAGCTAGCGCAGGAATGTTGGTCATTTGTGATCAAAAGATGATCATCGGTCATTTAAGCACTTCAAATATTGATAATCTCCTGTATTTATACTAAAAAGAAGTGTTTTTTTAATACAAAATAGCACTTATCTCTCTATCTATTGTGAAGCAACAGTGACATGAAGTCACGTAGAATGGAGGTGCTAACTTTATGAACATTTCACATGGACACAGCTGTTAGATATCAGAAAATAATTGAAGTAATAATAATAATAATAATAATAATAATAATAATAACAATAATAATCATAACAATACTACTACTACTACTACTACTACTACTACTAATAATAATAATAATAAATTTTATTTATGACAGCTTGGATAAAATGTAAAAAAAAAATATATATATCTTCCTGAAATGTTTAAAATCAGTTTAATGGATGATGTCCATGACTTTTGGAGCTTCTCGTGTTGAAAATAAAGAATTTCCGTGTCAGTTTTGATATACTCTACAGTTTTTTTTTTAATATTTCATTTGATGGGATTTTGTAAAAAAAAATGGCAAAAAAATATGTATTTAATTGCAGATTCCTCAGTTTCTTTTGAAATGCAAAATAAACCTGTCATAAGGGACGCAACAAATTCCAAATCTCACTGCTGTAGCTAAAATAAAAAAATAAAAAATAAATAAAGAAATAAAAAAATAAAATAAAATAAAATAAAATAAAAATATAATTACATTAAATTAAATCAAATTAAATACAATTTAACATAAAAATAAATAACATTAAATACATTAAATAAAATTAAAAACAATAAAATAAACTAAACTAAACTAAACTAAATAAAATAAAATAAAATAACATTAATTAAATAGAAGTAAATACAATTAAATACAACTAAATAAAATAAAATAAATAAATGAAATAAAAAATGAACTAAAATGAATTAATATTAAATAAAAATAACTCATATTTATTTTTGTATGTTCCACAAACTATGATCTCTAGATATTTCACATTTTACAACATTTTAGACCCATAACAAACAAACAAAGACAGCTTGGTAACACTCGCTAAAATTGTTTCCTCTAAGACAAACAATATCAGGATGCGTCACTTCAACGTGTGTGCATTTCTTCATCATCAATTACTACTTTCCTTTTAGCTATGCATTGATGCCATTTTTTTCCCCTTTTTTGGCACATAATAAAGACGATAGATTCCACCGAGGGTGAAAAAGTGAATAGATAATTTGTGAGGGGGCTCACTGTAAAACTCACTTAACCCGAAATATAACCAATCCCAATGGGAAAAAAAAAGAGAATTAATGTATGACGACAAAACACACAAAAAAACCTACACTGAGTTGGCAACTTTTGAACCAGACGCATGGAAAGCGTATATACCCAACTTCTAAGAACATAATAGGATACACCCGCATACTGCGGTGTAAAGTTGTTTGGCATGCCTCCAACGCAAACCCAAGACTCAGAAAAGGACTTTGGTGTCTTTCCGGGACCAAGAAAGGCCAATCGGACTGCGCCACTTGGCTGGAGTTCTATCTATTTGCTATATATTAGCTAGCTACCTAGCTGGCTATCTCGTTGCTATTTATTAGCTAGCTACCTAGCTGGCTATCTAGTTGTTATCTATTAACACATGTAGCTATGTAGCAGGCTATTTATTATCTATATGGCTAACTAGTTAGCTAACTGTCTAGCTGGACCAATAAATTAACAAAAATATAATATAATATAATATAATATAATATAATATAATATAATATAATATAATAATATAATATAATATAACAAATAAATAAATAAATAAATAAATAGTTTTGAAAGGTGCTTGTAAATGAAATGTATTATTATTATTATTATTATTATTATGACTATTATTATTATTATTATTATTGAATAAATAGAAAGCTAGCTAGCTAATAGATAGCCAATAGATAGCCAGCTAGACCGCTAGCCAGCTAGCCAGTTAGCTAATAGATAGCTAATAGACAGCTAATAGATAGCAGATAGATAGCCATCTAGTTTTGAAAGGCACTTATAAATGATATGTATTATTATTATTATTATTATTATTATCAAATAAATAGAAAGCTAGCTAGCTAATAGATAGCCAGCCAGATACCTAGCTAGCCAGCCAGTTAGCTAATAGATAGCAAATAGATAATAGACAGGTAATAGATAGCAAAGAGATAGCAGATAGAGAGCCAGCTAGTTTTAAAAGGCGCTTATGAATAAAATGTATTATTATTATAATTATTAACTCTGACAGCTTCATAATATCCGACCAAATAAAAACCGAAACGGTAAGCCGCCTCAAACACACAGCGTAGCGAACGCGGCGCAGAGCATGAACTGCCGCCTCCTCGACTTTAAACTCTTTTACAGGAGTTCACTTATTTTTTTTCTCAGGCCAGCCGACGAGGGTGTTTTTCCGGTCTTGCCTCCGCAGTCACAGAGCTCTGATTTCGCCCCTATGTTACCATGGTAACGAAACCCATTGGCCCAGCGGCGTATAAGCGCTGGCTGCATTCGCATCAGGAATTGCCACCCACTCAAAACGGAGCAATTTCGGCAAAACAAGAAATAAATATGGAGACTAAGCCTGAGCAAAGTATCTTGGGATGATCGGCCCATTCCGTGCTAACTTTACGTCGCAGTTTTTTTATTTACTTATTATTTTTTTCTTCCTTTCCGACAGCGAGTGTGTGTGTGTGTTTGTTGTATGGACACAGCTGGCGCATGGCAGGAAGCCGATTAAACTGGCCGAGAGAGGAGCTGCTTTTTTGAGAGCCAAGTGCACCTCTGCCGCGTCCACACGGCAGCTGACACACACACACACACACACAACACACACACACGCACACACACGTTCCTGTTTCAATGGTTTTGTGAGGTCCAGATAACTCCAGATAAGGAGTGAGGACCACCGTTGCTGATAGGTTTAGAGAAGAACTAGTGTTACATTTGAACCTTAAATGTCACCCCATTTCCCACTTCAACTTCTTTAAAAACAAAGAAATAAAAAGTGGACTTGAAACTGAAATAACAGCAGGAGTGAGGTTTCTGAATGGCTACATTGAAAGTCCTCACCCCTGTAGTGAATGTGGTTAAAATATTGTTTTACTTTTTGTCGTATAAACCTTTTCCTCTCGTTACCAACGCACACACACACACAAACACACACAGTGAGTAAAAAGTGTGTGTATCCGAGTGAAGTGAAAATACACACCAAAAAAATCATTTTGGGTGAATTTGTGAGGACCTTTCTGAAACTTTAACAGATGTCTATAGAGACCATGTAGAAGCCTTTAGAATGAAACACTTGTGAGGACGGGCCATAAGGTCCCCACTTGTCAAAAATGTCCTCACTACGTATGGTATAAAATGTTAGTGGTCCTCACAATAATTGTCATACACACACACACACACACATACACACACACACTGAAAAAGAAAAAAAAAACGCTAATGGACCGTACACAATGGGAGCTTTCCATCGGAAAGAACTTAATTATGTTTGGAATTAAAGAAGTTATTCTTAAAAGTGGATTTGTTATGGAAAATTAGCTTTTAAAAAGGGCTGGTACATCATTTGTCATCTGCTTTATTGCGAAAATGCCTTAGTTGTAACGTTGATGCTAAAGTAGCCCCCCGCCCATTCTACATCATGACTTGCCCGCTAGGTTTGGTCATTTTTAAATCATCTTCATTTTTTTTAAATGCATTTAATTAATTGATTAATTAATATATAATATATCCCATTATATATATAATATATAATATATCCCAATAATCCCATAATATATAATACATCCCAAAATATCCCCCCCCCAAAAAAAAATAAAAAATAATAATAATAAATAAAAATGAAATTAAAAATGAAAATAAAACTACAAAAAAAAATAAAAATAAAAAATAAAGAGACAAATAAAAAAAATTGCAAAAATGTGTCCACTCTACTGCCAAGGTTTTTGTCATTGTCACTTGAATTCCAAGACGCAGAGAACAATAAACACTCAATGCAGCGTAAGAAATCTTTTTTCGTAAGAAATCAGTTTTCTTCTTTCATCTGAAAAAAAAGAGTTAATTCCTAAATTATAAGGGTCTGGAGTTATATGACGTTGAAATGAGGGCGGCTGTCCAAAATGCAACGCAATACATACTCATTGGTTTATATAGCGCTTTAACAACAGCTGAAGCTGGAATTAAGCTCTAACACGCCCCCTTGTGGATAGGAAAAACATTGCCAGTGCTTTATCAGCACCCAAACAAGAAATAAAAAACAAAAACCCAAACAAATTCGGGAATGGAGCTGTACGTCATATTCTCAATTTCCGAATAAATGAGTTAAAAGAAGTAGAAGTAGGAGAAATAGGAAGAGTTCGTCAGATGTGTGCGTGACGTGAAAGCAAAAAAAATAAAGGAAACTGTATTTCGTTTGACTTGATGGTGGAAAACGAATATGAGGTGCACGGCGGGTCAAAGCATAAAATCTCATTCCTGCCGGCTGAGCTTATCATTATTAAAAAATGCGGTTCAGAGGAGCAACTGGCGCGACTGAATGCAAATGGGGTGTCACGCGAGTAAGTCGAACTCGCCGAGATCATCTATATTGTCCTTGATGCTATGTTGGAGTGGAGATGAGGAGCTTCATTAAAAACACAGTTCCAGCTCATGGTAAAGTAGTGCTTTGCCGCCTCTTGTATATGACACTGGGGGTTATAATGTATTTCATATGCACGATCAAGGACACGGGCGTTCGTTCGTGTGACACGTTGTGCGTTGCCACGGCAACCGGAGCCAAGTCGCTCGGGCTAAAAACACACCACGCGACGTGGCATCACGCCTCATTGCCGTTGATGCCGGTGAATTGAAATCATTACAGCCAATAAGGTGCGCAATGGATTTCTGCCCGCCGGTCATTCTGCCTGCCTAAGTGATTTCTTAATTGTGGCGTTGGGACTTCGGAGGCTGCTGGTTCAACGCCTGAGGGGGTGTGGGCGATTCCCGCAAATGCTCCATGACTTGCCAGAGGAGCGCAAATAACATTGTGTGTGTGTATGTGTGTGTGTAAGAGTGTGAAGAATAGTGTGTCTGTGTTTGAGAGTTTTTTTTTTCCTTTTACAACACTGCATTTTGTATGTTCCAAAAATGTGTTCACATTTTATTTATTTATTTATTTATTTATTTATTTATTTATTTATTTCTAATTTATTTATTTATTTTATTTTATTTTATTTTATTTATTTATTTATTCATTTCTTATTTATTTATTTTTGTTTGTTCATTTATTTATTTTTAATGTATGTATGTATGAATGTATGTATGTATGTATTTATTTATTTATTTGTTTGTCTGATTATTTAGTTAGTTATTTATTTCTTCGTTTCGTCTGTTTATGTATTCATGTGTCTATTTTTTTATTTACTTATTTATTTATGTATTTGTCAGTTTATATAATTGTGTATTTATGTATGGATTTATATATTCATTCGTTTATTCATTTGATGTATGTATGTATTTATTTTGTACTTATTTATTTAGTTGTGTTCGACTGTTTAAGTATGCCTGTATTTATTCATTCATCTATTTATTTATTTATTTGTCTTTATTTATTTGTGTATTTATTTATTTATTTATTTATTTATTTATCTATGTATTTGTTTATTTATATATTTGTCTGTTTATGTATGTGTGTTTGTGTATTCATTTATGTATTTGTGTGTATTATTAATAAAAAAATCTCTTCTTTTCCTTTAAAAATATAATACAAAAAATAAAGTACAAAAACTAAAAAGATTTAAAAAAGATATACAAAAATACATAAAGAAATAAATACAAAATACAATATAGATATGAAAAAACAATAAATCCCCAAATTAAAATAAAAAGCAAAATAGGACCAAAATAAAAATCAAAATACATCAAAAACAAAAACAAAAACATTACAACAAAATTAAAAGACAAGGGAAAAAAGAAAAAGAAAAAAGGCAAATAAAATAAATATTAAAAAAAAATACAAAATAAAAAAATACTGTTAAAAATAAACCATTACAATTACAAATAAACAAATGAATAAATAAATAAATAAATAAATAAATAAATAAATAAATAAATAATCTATTTTGTTTTTCTACTTTCATTCCTTCCATCACTTTGTTGCTGTGAAATGTCAATGTCTCCACTGCGAGACTAATAAAGGCAAATCCAATCCAATCAAATCCAAAAATAAAAATACAGTAAAGTCTCGTTATATCGATATCGGATATATCGATAGTCCCGGTTATATCGATACTATTTCTATGCACGCACGGAGAAAATTACATGCAAAGAGGGTCGGATATATCGATAGTCCCGGTTATATCGATAGTCCCGGTTATATCGATATTTTTTCGGACTCCCTTGAATATCGATATAACGAGACTTTACTGTACATTGAGTTCCATTATGTTAAACAAAACAAAAAAAACTATCCACAGTTTGGTCTCTTTATTTCCTTCCATCTTGGACCCAGATGTTAACACCTCACCCACTTCTCCCAAAATGTCACGTGAAAAGCAATTGCCGCTATCACCAGAGATGCTCAAGCATCTCATTCTAAGCATCTTGTTCAAAAGCGCACACAGTTACTGTCGTCTCTCACTCTTGCTGGATTCTGTGTCGTCAAAATATAAAAAGCCAATTCTTCTCTTCTACCTGCGTCACATTCCCAACATTTTTTTTTCACTGTGTCAGTTGTTTTATCGCGCCCCCATGATGCAACTCTAAAGTTTGCAAAAAAACTTTGCGGCTCGCAACTAAAGATCTTAAAAGCGTCAAATTCTCCCTTCAAGCATGGGCACTCCATCTGCTCGCTTCTCTCAACCATCCTCATTTGTCAACGCGCTTTCAGCTGGAGGCGAAAGGAGCTGTTAAGTTGGGCTAAACTAATGGCTAAATAAACACGGTTATTGGGCCACTGCGGCCAAACGGCGGCGAGGAGGTAGCGCGCCACAGCTAAAGTCCTTTAAAGGACAACCGACACCATTATTTTGTCTCCTAACTGACATCAGAAAACCGTATTATAGCATCTAAAATACCCAAAACACGCAGGCTGATATTATTAGTCAAATGCAAAAAACAAATAAAAATGAGTTAAAGTGTCCCAAAACTACTTCAAAATAACCTCGGAGATGGCGAGTTTCAGAAGGTACCGCCCCCTTGTTCGTGACGTCACGCCAGGACGTCTCCGCCTTGCTCTAGAATCAAAACAATGACTTCAGATTCGGAAAATATGCTTTCTTGTTCCTCATCCAGTTATGAATATGATTCAAATAGTTCTGAAGAGGAAAGTTTGCAATCGATGAAAGAAGTCCTTCCGTATCAATTCGAGCCATCTGGACTCCAATGTAGCGTCCCAGAAAATGCACAAGATGGCGCCCAAGCGCCGTTGGAAATGGGCTGATTTGTGTCAACTAGTATCAAATAGTAGTCTCGGTGCACCACACAACAAATCACCATTGCGTTATTTATGTGTTTTCCTTCTAATTTTGCCATCAACACGGATCCTCAATGTGGGCCTCAATCGGCAGTACATATGCACCTAAAAGCTAGCAACCACTCATTTGACGACAATGAGGTTAAAATATTAACTAAAGAAAATAGATGGGGAGTAAAAGAAGCTACTTTCATAAAACAACAAAACCCTTCACTAAATCGCCATGATGGGGTGAGGTTCCATTCGGATCGTTCCTACAACTGACTTCTTAGGCAACATAGGCTTAGTTATGCGGATGAGGTGATACCAGATCAAATGGGGCAGTCAGGCCAGTCGTAGACCCCATAATCAGACAGAACAATAGAAGTAATCAGTCAGGACAATAGAAGTAATCAGTGTAGCCGCAGGGAGTAGTCCTCTGCTCTCCCCCAACCTGAGAGCAGGGACCAATCATAGCAGTCTGGAACCGGCACAATTGGACAGTAGGGATATATATACAGTAAAGTCTTGTTATATCGATATTCAAGGGAGTCCGAAAAAATATCGATATAACCGGGACTATCGATATATCCGATATCGATATAACAAGACTTTACTGTATATATATATATATATATATATATATATATATATATATATATATATATATATATATATATATATATATATATATATATATATATATAGGGCCGAAACTACCAGCAATAGATTTCAGTTCGCTGACGAAGCTTTTCGGATAAGAAGCGTAACGTCCGACACATTCAAAGAAGTACAGATGACGGCTGAAGAAACCTTCTCATCGATGGATCACTTCTGTACGACTGAGATCTTACACAGATATTAGGAAAATAAGCTACCACATAGAAAATATGGTGCTAGTTCGACGGAATGAGCATCTAGTGGCTAGTAGCTAGCGATTTTCAACCGGTCGTATTTTATGAAAATAAATGTCTTCGATGCTGACAGCTTGTCACATTTTGCCGCCGCTGCGGGATTCATTTTTTTAACAAACCAGGCTGTCTCAAACGTGCTGAATTAGCAGGAATCTCGCTCCTGTAGTTTCGACGTCACTGTGAGCCTCTGGCTGATGACCATTTCGCTCAGCGTGGCACACAGCTGAAGTTGATTAATGACCCTATTTAATTCTTATTGCAGCATGAATGCAATATTAATCAAAGCAGCGGTATATATATTTATATATATTAAAAAAAATGCTAAGTCTCCCTTTAAATACATGTATTCTATTTTCAGTTGAAATATTTGGAAGGGTTTTCAGATGTACAGTTCATAATAATAATAATAATAATAATAATAATAATAATAATAATAATAATAATAATAAATGTATAATTTATTTGTAATTTATTAATAATAAACATAATTTATAATATATTATTTATTTATTTACAATAATCATAATAAATTGCATTTATAAGCGCCTTTCAAAACTCTCAAGGACACTTTACAGGCATAGGATAAGAACAACTTTTTTTTCTGCGCGTAAGCAGCGGCAGACAGATGCGCCAGCGTTCACTCAACCCGGAAGTGTACACCACTAACTCAAATATAAAATGGTCATTGTCACAATAACATTTAAATATAGTAAAACTACTCACCGTCAATGCACTGATCTTACCATGAAATGGGAGCCTGATTGATGGGATATTTTAACCTTGCAGTCTACACTCTGCTTTTGAACTATCAAAGTTGAAACGAGTCAAAATGTCACTGTTTTCTATCCATTTTATAACTCTCTCTGTCGTCTGCCTGTCTCTTTAACGTTTGACCCCACCCCCACTCACTGCTGCCTTCTTGACCAATCACCGGGCTTTAACCGAAAACTGGGGGCGGGGCATAAAGGACAAAAATAATTGGCTGCCTTTTTTGACACATTTTCGACACATTGTGGCAGCTCCGTGTGCATCCCTAAAAATAGTTCGTATGCCACGGTTAAATGTTCGTAAATTTAACGCTCGTAAACCGAAAAGTTCATAAGCCAAGGGGTTCGTAAACCGAGGTATCACGGTGTATCAAAATCAGAATCAGAAAGTCTTTAACTCACAGGTGTCAAAGTCAAGGTCCGGGGGCCAAATTCGGCCCGCCACATCATTTTATTCGGCCCGCGAAAGCAAATCTAACTTCCATGCTTGAAGACTGGGGGCGGGGAATGAAGGACAAAAATAATCGGCTGCCTTTTTTGACACATTTTCGACACATTGTGGCAGCTCTGTGTGCATCCCTAAAAATAGTTCGTATGCCACGGTTAAATGTTCGTAAATTTAACGCTCGTAAACCGAAAAGTTCATAAGCCAAGGGGTTCGTAAACCGAGGTATCACGGTGTATCAAAATCAGAATCAGAAAGTCTTTAACTCACAGGTGTCAAAGTCAAGGTCCGGGGGCCAAATTCGGCCCGCCACATCATTTTATTCGGCCCGCGAAAGCAAATCTAACTTCCATGCCTGAAGACTGGGGGCGGGGAATGAAGGACAAAAATAATCGGCTGCCTTTTTTGACACATTTTCAAACCAAAATTTCAAATTGTCCCATGCAAACCACAAAAACAGTCATTTTTTTTACTTCAAACTTGAAAACTAGTCATTCATTATTTTGTTGTGTGCTATGTACAGTAAAGTCTCGTTATATCGATATCGGATATATCGATAGTCCCGGTTATATCGATACTATTTCTATGCACGCACGGAGAAAATTACATGCAAACAGGGTCGGATATATCGATAGTCCCGGTTATATCGATATTTTTTCGGACTCCCTTGAATATCGATATAACGAGACTTTACTGTATATACGCCGTACGAGTATTACGCCGTACGATTGCCATCCGTGTCGCCCAACCTGAATCGTTCATCTGCGCGTTCATGTCAGGAATGCACATTTTCCGATAAACACATTTCACGCGCCAATCAGTGCTGGCGTGGCGGCAATCCATTCGCTTCTCCGCCGCGCTCTCGATCACATTTCTGGCGTCGCCGTAAACACGCAATCAAGTGCGAGTCAGCGAGCGGTCCACTTAATGAGAGTGGTGTGATTAGGCCCGCTGAGAAGAGGCCTGACCTTTTCCTACGCGGCCGCTCCTCGGTTTGCACATGCATGCTTTTATGAGTCAGTGGCTGCGAGGCTCTTCGGCCCCGTGCCGCTTCGCATCAAATGTCAGCGACTTAAGCGAGTCAAGCGGGAGGGATGGACAAAGAAAGGCATGAATGATATTGCGGGAGGGATGTTGATTGACAGATAGATGAGAGTTTCTTTCCCTTTCTTTTACTTTTTATGTATTTATTTAGTTCGTTATTTCGTTCGTTAGTTATTTAGTTATTCGTTTGTTTATATATTAATTTATTTATTCCTTCATTTGTTTATATTTTAATTTATGCATAGTCATTTATCTGTATGTTTATTGATGTATTTATGTTTTTATGTACAGTAAAGTCTCGTTATATCGATATTCAAGGGAGTCCGAAAAAATATCGATATAACCGGGACTATCGATATATCCGACCCTGTTTGCATGTAATTTTCTCCGTGCGTGCATAGAAATAGTATCAATATAACCAGGACTATCGATATATCCGATATCGATATAACGAGACTTTACTGTATTTATGTTTTTATTTGTTATATTGCAGGAGGTATCTTGATTGACAGATAGACGAGAGTTTCTTTCCCTTTCTTTTACATTTTTTTCATTTATTTAGTTATTCATTTGTTTATATTTTAATTTATGCACAGTCATTTATCTGTATATTTATTTATGTATTTATTTGTATTCATTTATGTATATTCGCTTATATGTATATGCATTTATGACGTACGTATTTATGCTTTATTTATTTTTGTATGTATGTGGTTATTTATATATTTATCCATATTCATTTATATATATATATATATATATATATATATATATATATATATATATATATATATATATATATATATATATAATGAATATGCATGAATAAAAAAAGAAACAAATAAATAAATACATAAATAAAACATAAATATGTAAATAATCGCTCTCTCTCTCTCTCTCTCTCTCTCTATATATATATATATATATATATATATATATTATCTATGCTATACTTATGTATTTATTTATTTGTTTCTTTTTATTCATGCATTTTCATTATTTATTTTTATTCATTTATTTTGTTTATCTATTTATTTATTTATTTATTTATACATGTTCATTTATATGTATACGTATTTATTATTTATATATTTATGATTTTAGTTTTATTTTTGTATTTATTCATTCATTTATTTGTTTATTTGTTTATTCTTTTCTTTACGCATATTCATTTATCTATATATGGGTTTATGTATTTGTTTTTATGTATTTATTTATGCATGTTCTTTTATCTGTATAAAATATACATATATTTATTTTTCACATAATTATGTTTAATTTATTTATTTGTTTATATATTTATTTTTTATTTATGCATATTTATTTATTTATTTATGCATGTGCATTTATATTTTATTTATTTATGTCTGTATTTATTTATTTATGTTTATTTGTGTATTTATTTATTTATTTATTTATTTATTTATTTATTTATTTATTTATTTATTATTAACAAACCATGCTTGCTTATGTCTCTACAAATTTTTACTTACTAATGTTAAAACAAAAACAAGGAAAAAAACAGACGTTCAATCCGACATAAAGAGGCGGGGTTTGACAACACCTCTTTTAAAACAGGTCCTTCGGACACCACGACAACCCGAAATTGAGCAGATGTCATTAAAACAACAATCGCTAAATGGCAACTTTTTTTTTTGTGGTGGGGGGGGGGGGGAAGTTCAACGTAGTTCTAACGGGCCACAACATTTGGGAAAGGCAATTCTATGAATCGATAAGCAATTATCCAAGTGTCGACTGCTAATATTACTCAGTCGCCGTCGACGGGTCGCGTTGATGCGCCGTTCCTCCTCTTTGCTTCGGCAAAGTGATTTTCGCAGCTTGGACCAGTCTGATGGTCTTACGCCTCGTTGGATTGAAGAGCGCTTTAATGACGACGATGTAATCACCGTCAGTCGAAATGAACAGAAAGCAAAGACCCGGCTAATGAGCTGTAATGTTCCTTTCGTCATCATTACTCTTAGGCCCACTCAATCGTCGCCTTCAGAACTTTCTTATACAGCGATACCTTGGCTTACGAACTTAATTGGTTCCCAGACAGACTGTGTAAGGCGAAAAGTGTGTGTACCAAAAATTAATTTCCCATAGGAAACCATCAAAAAGAGAATGATCCGTTCCCAGGTCCCCATAAAACATAATTTTCTATTTTCTAAATAAACTGTACTATATAATAAAGTTGTTTTATTTACCTTTGTGATGGTCATTGATGGCTTTATGGAATGGAGTGGCCAGTTTCCTCAGCATTAAACACTTGATGAGGAACGTAGCCTTCTTTCACCATCTTGAGGAATGATCCCCTGGAGGTGCTTTCTCTGCGATAATTTTACCTAGTTCCTCATGAATGGTGTTCCGTTTAACTGGGTTGATAATTTTTGCATAAAGTATACAGATGGCTTGTGCGGGTAATTTGTGGCACCTGATTGATGGGAATTTTAACCTTGCAGTCTACACTCTGCCTTTTAACTATCAAAGTTCAAATGCAAAAGTCAAAATTTCAGTGTTTTCTATCCATTTTGTCGCGCTCTCTATTTCGTCTGCCTGTCTCTTTCATTTTTAAACTACCTCCCCTCACTCCTGCATTCTTCACCAATCACGTGGCTTTAACCGAAGACTGGGGGCGGGGAATAGAAGACAAAAAAAATGTCAGCTGCCATTTTGTTTTTTTGGAGATTGGCTTCACTCTCTCTCTGTCTGTAACCCCACCCCCTCACTGCTGCGTTCTTGACCAATCACGTGGCTTTAACCAAAGAGTGGGGGCGGGGAATAGAGGACAAAAACAGTCGGCTGCCATTTTCTTGTTAGCAGAACGGGCTCGTTCGCGAACGACACATCACTCATTGTGGCAGCTCCGTGTGTATCCGGAAAAATAGTTTGTATGCCAAGGTAGAATTTTCATAAATTTAACGTTCGTAAGCCGAAAAGTTCGTAGGCCAAGGGGTTCGTAAACCGAGGTATCACTGTAAAAAAAAAAAATATATATATATGTTATTTCGCGGTAACGCGCTTGAACACTTTTTGCTTCTCCTTCTTGTTTGCCAAAGTCGGTCCTTGTGAAAAAGCGATGGGCGGGGGTCGCGCTGTGCTGCATGACGGCGTGGTTAATTAAGTCTGAAATCAAGCAGATGATCTACGAAGCTGTCATTCAAACTTCTTGACACCCTGCGATGCTTGCGAGTTTCGTCGGCTTCTCTATTTTGGCTTTATTTCACTCATGAAATGTGTCCATACTTCTAAAAATGGATTGGATTAGCATTTTATTAGTCTCGCTGTGGAAAAAAATTTCACAGCAGCAACGTGATGAAAGGAAGAGGAAAGGAAAGGAAGAAATACAAAATACAGGAGCTGCTGTAAAAGGCAGCCACTCTCGCGGTGCCATCTTGAAGTCCAAACAACAACCAAAAACAACTAAATAACAAATAATATGCCACAAGCACTTTCTAAACCCTGTTTGTTGCATGAAGCAGTTGTAGATGAAAGAAAAGAGGATCAAAGCATCATTTTCACCAGTGGATCAGGGACGTCACGGTGAAACGTGCACGTCGGCTACAAGCTAAATTTTGAAAGCAAACTCTAAACTGTAGCATCCATTGACCAAAAGAGACTGTCTCACATTTCCTGTTCCCACGTAAATTCGCTTTAATTCCAAGCCGCGACAGTTCCACGACAGCACAGAGTATTCCGCTGAACTAAGCGAGGGCTGTAAAAATGCTGCCCATGACATGCGCAAAAAAAAGCACAATGGCCCCAGAGCTGTCCAGCGATGACAGTCAAATGGCATTGACATTCCTCCCAAGTCAAAAACAGTGCTGGCATATTTGTGCTGCCGAAAAGGTGCAACCGCTCAGCAGAGTTTGCTTTTTGATGAATGTCGTGGCCCAAAATTGCTGAAAAACAATGCGTATTCGTTCCTCATGACACACAACAACTCAAAGTGACAAAAACAACCAAAAAAAATCAAGGCTTGTGAGAGGACTTGCTGATGGCTGCCTACTCGGCGCCATTTTGGATTTCTTTCGGCGCCATTTTGTACGGTACTAAACTGAGCGCATTTGGTTTCATCGTATGATGATCAGTATCAATGAAAGCACAGAAACCATGGCTCAATCTGAGTTCAACAGACAGCCTCTTAAACAGTCATTTTCATCTAGGAGATATGGCCTTGAACAGAATTTAGGACTTGGGAAACTCCTCTATCACCCGAGTAATTTACCACTTGAAACTTCTTCACAGGAAAAGCTCATTAGCCAAGTTACAAATTTATCAGTTCATGGAAAAGACAATGTTTTATTTCTTACAGCTGTTAGTATAGTGCTAAGAAGGTTCCAGGGGCGTGGTATTCTAATCAAGAAAACTATGTTTTACTAATATATCACTTAAATTTGCATATACTCTCAATAAATAGCTTGGCAGAGGTCTGTCATAAATGGCTGTGTTTCCTGCCGGCAGTAAAAGTCCGATGGAATATCTCGGACAATGAGCGAGGTCTCCGTCCAACTTAACCAACACCCATTTCGATTCATATTGGATGAATCGCTCATCCCTCCACTGATTAGCGTTTGTAATCAAACGCCGATGCACACAAAGGTCATCGGGAATTAGCTTCCACTTTATCGGATGGCTGGAAAGACATAAGCTGCTTTAATCAGTTTGCAGATGGCACCCCGATAAGAATCGCGCGGGCGTTAGCGACGGTTGCGCCGACGAGGCGTTAGCGGCTGATAGCATCTGCGCTCGGTCGCTAAAGGATCCGCCGTGTCATTTTAGCACACGGACATTCTGTCATATCAAAGGTGGAGGTGACTAAGCGTCGACGCGACCCGCCGGGGTCTGCTAGGTTGACGGCGTCACGTTAGCCGGTCGAGATAGTGCCGGCCGATAATTACAGATACCAGCCGCCCCCTCACACCAAAGCCGGCGAGGAATTATCACCCGCGCCATCGAAAAGAAGCCAGCGAGCCAAGGTCAGGCAGGCCGTGCGTTCAATTTCACTTTGATTCCAGTCCGCCAGACTTTCTCCCGGCGCACTTATCCACTTCTTCTTCCCGGCCCACGCACACGGTCACCCGTGAGTTTCACTCTCAGGTTAACCTCTATTTCCAGGGCAACCGGCAGCTTGACGCATATTCGTTTAGAGCCCGCACAGAGCAGGAAATAGACAAGTCCATCTACCCCCCAAAAAATTAATTCATTAATTAACTCAAGATTCCATCGAATCATTAGCTTCGAACGCTATGGCAACAGAGCAAAGAACGTGGTGGACTCATTCACTGACAATGTGCAAAAAAGTGTCCGCTCCAGTGCCAGGGTTTTTGTCATTTTCACTGGAATTGCAGGACCCACACAATATTGAGTTTTAGGACTACATAAGCATTTAATTCTGATAGACTCTCTTCTTTCATCAGGAAAAAAATCCTAAATAATATGAGTCTGGAGTTATCTGAGCTTGAAATGGGGGCAGCTGTACAAAATACAATACATACATCTTGATTTATACAGCGCTTCAACAACAGAGTGCTAACATGGACAAAAGACAAATGGAAGGGAAAAACCATTGCCAGAGGTCTGACCAGCACTTTAACTGCACCCCCCGCGAGAAAAACCAAAACCCGAACAAACAATTTAGAACAAATTTGGGAATGGCGCTCCACGTCACACTTTTCAATTCCCGAATAAATTCTGAACATTATTCGGGTATTGAAAAGTATGGCGTCAAGCGCCATTCCCAAATTTGTTCTGGTCCGTGTTAGCGCTTATAAATGTAATGTATTGATGAAAAGGTTTCTTCAGCCGTCAGTCAGGCATGACAATAGAAGTAATCGGTCAGGACAATATAAGTAATCAGGGTAGCCGCAGGGAGTAGTCCTCTGCTCCCCCCAAGCTGAGAGCAGTGACCAATCATAGCAGAGTCTGGCTCCACCACGTCTGGACAGTAGGGATATATAGAGGGCCGAAACTACCAGTAAAAGACTTTAGTTCGCCGATGAAGCCTCTTAGATAAGAAGCGAAACGTCCGACACCTCAAAGAAGTACAGATGACGGCTGAAGAAACCTTTTCATCAATGGACCACTCCTGTACGACTGAGAGCTTACACAGACATATGTATTGTATTGTATTGTATTGTATTGTATTGTATTGTATTGTATTGCATTGTATTTTGTACAGCTCAGATAACTCCACACCCATATAATTTTTTTCTTATGAAAAAAATAGAGTCTAAGATTTTTTATGCTGCATTGAATGTTTATGTAGTCCTAAAACTCAATATTCTGTGGGTTCAGCAATTTGAGTGAAAATGACAAAAACCCTGGCACTAGAGTGGACACATTTTTGCAAATCATCTGCCGGTGAGTGAGTGAAGATGACAACTCGTCGCTTAACACATGCTGCTTGACGTAGATTGGTCGCCGCGATAGAAAGGGACAACTCCATTTTTTTGGGATGGCCCTTGCGCCCTTCCATCCACTCCTTCCTTTTCCTTTTGCTGGCTGATGCTCGATTTTGCAGCCGCCATGGTCTGGTGAATGTAGCCAATTTCTCAGCTAGCGGGAGAAACAGTTGACAGCAAAAAAACATCCTAAAAATACCCGGCGGCGTTTAGACACCTTCCCTTGCCGCTTCATCACTAATAGGCAAACATTTGTAACCAAAGGTTTTGTTTTTTTTTTTTTTTCCTTCCCAGCTGGATGTTGGGTGGCAATTTAAAAATGAGCTATGCAAATGCAATTTTGCTGTGTGTCATCCAACACAGCCAATTAATGAGCAGGCTTCTGCAGCCGGGCTATAAATGAATATGGTGAGGAATAATGGGGGTTTTCTAGCGCTCGCCTAAGTGCCAGAAGATTCCGCTAAGGCTAGCTAGCGTGAGCCGCTACGTTTTCGACATGCGGGAGCGATGTAAGGATCAATGGTATTAAATCTTATTATTTTTATAAACTTAACTGTCTCCTCCAATTGGATAAGACGATGTTGAGATCAAGATTGAATTGTGCGGATCAAGACCAAGTCAAGATGAAGACGATGAGGAGTTAAGAGCAAAGATCAAGTCTCAAAAAAAAAGAGTTGAAACGGACCTAAGAGTAAGCGTTTAAGGCATTGAGATGAAGTCAAGATGAAGACTGACAAGGTGAAACTCATCGCAGAAATACTAAACCAGATAGGGATGAAGTCACGACAAAAATTGGACAGGTTGAAATTAGGTCAAGAAGACCAAGGTGGATCGAGGCCAAATCGATACCAAGGTTTTGACCAAGAATCGGTCGGCAAGGACTACGAGCGTGGACGGTGGACGGAGTTGAGATCGACTCAGGCTACGACCAGATCAAGACAAAGATTGTAACCTTGAGGAGTTTTGACCAAATCAAGACAGAGTCCAGAAATAAAAGATCTACTCAAGATCATGTCTAAGATAAGATCTAGACCAAGATCAAAACCTTGAGGAGTTTAGATCAAATAGAGACAGAGTCCAAAACAAAAAAAATATATACCCAGGATCATGACTATGACAAGATCAAGACCAAGATCAAAACGTTGAGGAGTTTAGACCAAATCAAGACTGAGTCCCAAAAAAAAAAGATCTACTCAGGATCATGACTAAGACCAAGATCAAAACGTTGAGGAGTTTAGACCAAATCAAGACCGAGTTCAGAACAAAAAAAGATCTACTCAGGATCATGCCTAAGACCAGATACAGACCAAGATCGACACATTGAGGAGTTCAGACCAAATAGTGACTGAGCCCAGAACAAAAACATGGAGGAGTAAAAAATGAAGGCAGGTCAAGACCTGGTCCAGACTCGAAAGCTGAACCCGGTAATTTTTAGGACTTGCCACCAAGATGGAGGCAGAACAACACCAAGACTTTGAGACCAGGTCCAGACCACAACTCTGAAGAATTGAAACAATCTCCACACAGAGACCGGATTGGGTTTTTCAGTACGTACATCCATCCATTTTTTCTGATCCTCACAATGGTCACTAGTGGGTTCTGGGCATTAGGCGCAGGACATCCTGAACCGGTTGCCAGCCAATCGCAGCAGGTTGAATTGCCGCCGGGTTGCATAAACCGTCGGACACGCTACCGTGTTTGGAGACGTCAAATTTGCCAATCATGATACTTGGATTTTGCTGACGTCCATTCGCCGTCAATATATTCATAGCCAACATCACGCGTCGGATCGAAACGCGAGACATTAAATATACAATCAGTCTTGAGACGAGGACACCCGTCCAAATGCACCCAACACAAGTCCTTGTCCTAAAAACAAATCAAGAATTGGTCGGCGAGGACCGCGAGCGAATGAGAAATGCTTGTTAAATGCAGTGAGAACATGCGAGGTAATGGAGACGGCGGTTATGAATAAATAGAGGCGGGAGGTGGCGTGAGGGGGTGCAGAACACAAGCTCCCAGATGCAAAACAGGCACATTACCGACGAGAAATCCTGTATTTTAGTATTTTTTTTTGTTGAGAACCTTTCCGCTGATTGTTCTCGTCAGTAAAGACTAAGCCACAGTGGAAAGGGGAAGAGGGAGGATTTTCTCTAAGTATCCTTATTAGAGGGCCTTCTCCGCTATGGCAAGGGGGTGGGTAGCGAGGCGGGACCATGCCAAGACACCCTGTAGGTGCCGTATGAATTTTTAATATGAGGCTTAATGGCAAGGGAGGGGAATGTGTGGAGAATATTAACTCATTCACTGCTATTCACGAATTGATTCAGGAACTGAAGATATGACACAGAGCGCCATTCCCGAATTATTATTTTTTTTCTTGTTTGGGTGCTGATAAAGCACTGGCAATGTTTTTCCTATCCACATGGGGGCACCGTTTCCCTTTTTTTCTCCATGTTAGCGCTTTGTTCCAGCTTCCGCTGTTGTTAAAGCGCTATATAAACCATTACGTAGATATTTCATTGTATTTTGGAGAGCTGCCCTCATTTCAAGCTCAGATAACTCCAGAACTCATATCCCTTTGGAATAAACTTTTTTTTCTGATGAAAGAAGAGAGTCTAAGGTTTCTTACACTGCATTGAATGTTTCCGTCGTTCTAAAACTCAATATTCTTTGGATGTTGGAAGTGCAAGTGACAATGACAACAACTCGTTTTCACATTTCCGCTCACGATCTGGCAGTGAATAAGTTAAAAACACATGAAAATAGCTATTTTTTTCCATCTTTTTGGAATATTATTGTATTGTATTTATTCTATTGTTATCTTATGCACATATTTATTTATTTATTTATTTATTTATTTATTTGTTTGTATGTTGATTAATCCATCCATATATATATATATATATATATATATATATATATTTTTTTTTAGATTTTTTTGGGGGAATTTATTTTTTATATATATTTTTATATATTTATGTATATATTTATTTATATATTTATCTATATATGTATTTATATATTTATTTATATATTCATTTATACATTCATTCATTCATTCATTCATATATATTCATGTATTCATTCATTTCTGTATTTATTTATATATTTATTTTTTATTTGGTTATTTCTTCATCTATATATTCATTTATTTATATATTCATTTATTCTTAAATGTATTTATGTATTTATTTATTTATATTTATTTATGTATGTATTTATGTATGTATTTATTTGTGTATTTATTCATGTATTTATTGATGCGTTTATTTATGTATTTATTCTTTGTTACTTCCGGGTTGAGTGAACGCTGGCGCATGTGGCTGCCGCTGCTCACTCACAGAAAAAATATCCTGTGACTGTAAAGTGTCCTTGAGAGTTTTGAAAGGCGCTCAGAAATGAAATGTATTATTATTATTATTTATGTGTTTATTTATGTATTTATTCATTTATTTGCGGTGTCAGTTTTGTACTAATACAAGTTTCCATCAGGATCAAGTCCGAGGACGGTCCTCACGTTCCGTAGTCGTGAAACTCAATATTATGTGGGTCCTGGAATTCGAATGACAATGACAAAAACCCTGGCACTGGAGTGAACACATTTTTTTTGCACATCGTCTGGCAGTGAATGAGTTAAGAGGTCGGGGAAAAGAAACGGACTGTCAGAGGAGGCGAGTGAGACACCCCGTATCGCAACGCCGCTGATAAGTAGCCGCCTCCCAGGATCAAAACTCATTCTACGCAGACGGGAGACGCCGCCGGTGGACGACGGGGTTCGCTTCAGTTTTCAGAAACGAACAGACGGACGGGCCTGATGTCTGATTCAAAATAAATAAATAAATTTAAAAAAATGGCTTCCCAGGTGTTCCCTTTCTTTATCACTTTTGTCAAACGCCCACTTTGCGGAAAATTTAGCCATGGAACTTATTGTTGTAATTAAAAGCAGAATGACGCTAATGAGTAAGATCTGTTCCACCAGAGGCGGAAACACATCCAATTAAATCCGATTAAAAAAATAATGATAATAAAATACAAAAAATAAGGATGCCAGCGTCAGACTGGAGAAGTGTTCTATTCTTTTGTTCCGTCGCGCTATTCATCAGGTGACAGCGAGGCGCTAGACAGCGTTTTCAATTCACCCAAAGGTGCTCAAGTCACTGTCAGACGTGCGGGTGTGAAACTCATTAAAAGCATTTTCTGGTGTCAGGTGGCCCACCCACCCACCCGCGCTCGCCGCCGCCTCTCAAAACGCTGATGATAATCACAGCGGTGGAAAATGACGCGGCCATAAAAATGCGAGCAACATGTCATCAGATTATTATTGTCGCATTCACGCCTCATCGCTAATTTTCAGATACTGTATTTATAATAAATAGTGATACCTCGGTTCACGAATCCCTTGGCTTACAAACTTTTCGGGTTACGAACGTTAAATTTATGAAAATGTTACCTTGGCATACAAACTATTTTTCGGGATACACGCGGAGCGCCACAATGAGTGATGTGTCGTTTGCAAACGAGCCCGTTCTCCTGACAAGAAAATGGCAGCCGACTGTTTTTGTCCTCTATTCCCCGCCCCCAGTCTGTGGTTAAAGCCACGTGATTGGTCAAGAAAGCAGCAGTGAAGGGCGGTGGGGTTTACAGACAGAGAGAGAGAGTGAAGCCCTTCTCCAAGAAGAAAATGGCTGCCGACTTTTTATTGTCCTCTATTCCCTGCCCCTAGTCTTCGGTTGAAGCCACGTGATTGGTCAAGAACGCAGCAGTGACGGGAGGTGGTTTAAACATTAAAGAGACAGGCAGACGACGGAGAGACAGTGACAAAATGGATAGAAAACAGTAACATTTGGAGTCGTTTCAACCTTGATAGTTCAAAGGCAGTGTAGACTGCAAGGTTAAAATTCCCAATAATCAGGCTCTACAAATAACCCGCACAAGCCATCTGTACACCTAATGAAAAAATCTACCAACCCAGTTAAAAAGAACACAATTGATGATGAACAAGGTAAAATTATCGCAGAGAAAGCACCTACAAGATGGAAGATCATTCCTCAAGATGGTGAAAGAAGAAGACTACGTTCCTCATCAAGCGTTTAATGCTGATGAAACCGGCCACTCCATTCCATCAAGCCATCAACGATCATCACAAAGGTATTATATTTGGCTTTTCTGCGGGTACTCCAGTTTCCTCCCATATTTCAAAAACATCCATGGCATGTTGATTGAACACTCTAAATTGTTCCGCGGTGTGAGTGTGAGCGCAGTTAGTTGTTGGTCTCTGTGTGCCCTGGCGACCAGTTCAGGGTGTCCCCAGATTGGGAAGGGCTTCAGTGTCCTCTGTGACTGCAAAATTGCTGCTGGAAACATTTGGTGAACAAGTAAAGAGGTCCTCAATCTCCACAAGATCCACTGTACACCCGTAGACGTTCATTTACCATCTGCGTACGCCTTTACGGATTTAGCCGCGCCGCTAAAACGTTGTTGCGCCGCATTTCCCCTCCGAACTTGATTACAGGGCGCTGCTAAAAATTCCCGTTGAGAATTTCTCGTATCCGTTTGCGGCGGCGCGAGCGCCGGGCATGAATCAAGTGGGCCATATATAAAAAAAGTATGGCCGCCCGTATGCTCACAGTGGAGGTAATGTTAATGATAAGTGGCATCTGGCGGAGCCGCTCCATTTCCTTGATTAGTTCTGTTCCAAGCTCCGCCGGCGGGTTTATGGCCTGGCAATCGGCGCGGTGAATCGCCCCTGACAGGTCATCTTTTGAGTGGTAGGCGAGGACCAGGTGGGAGGGTCTGATTGTTACTATGACAACCGGCGACAAGAAATGAGAAGGTCGGCCTTGGCGCTCGATGGCGACGTGAGGCCAACTTGTGGGAGACGTTCTCGGGGGTTTATAATCACTGTCAGCCGCTGACTCGAGTGGTTTGTGCGCAAACGTGTATTTATATGCGCGTCGTGGTCAAAGCCCGCCTGGGATAAAAAAAATCACTACCCCCCCCCCCCCCCCCCCAAAAAAAAAAAAAAAATCCAATTTAGCAGCTTTGTCATGGACGACAATCTCCAAGATGACGGTTTGAAAAAAAAAAAAAAAAAAACATCTCAACAGCTGTGTTTACATAAGCGCAGGTTGACGTGCAGGCAGGGTGAATTGGGGGGGGGGGGGGGGTGCACTCAGCAATCTGGATCCAATTGCTTGTGCACCGCTTTTTAAAACGACTATAATCTACTCATGTGTCAATGCGCTCTCCGGCCCATAAGGCAGTGCAGGATCGACTCATTTTCAAGAAAAAAAAAAAAAAAAAACAGGCAATGATGCACCTAAATAACACGAATAAAAAAAACAAGATTCATCTTTTTTTTTTTTTTACATGATGCACAACTGTTATTTAATACGTGATAATCTAATTGTGACATTTTTTTCACATACTTTGATGCATTTTTATGCTTCAGGAAACATGTAAGTCTGAATTTTGGGGCATCTTGGAACCAATTAGGACATTTACATGTAAAACGTGTTTCAACTTCCACTTTTTTTTTTTTTTGTGAAGAAATTTCTTCCGCTAGCTTTGGATGCTTGTTAACTCATTCACTGGCAGAAATGTGCAAAACTGACACCACAAATAAAGAAATAGATAAATACATAAATAAATGAATATATAAATGAACATATAAATGAATAAATAAATAAATAAATAAACTGATGGATAAACAAGCCAATAAATAAAAACAAATAAATAAAGGAATACATAAATAAATAAATAAATAAATATGTGGATAAATGTATAATTAAATAACAATAGAATAAATATAATGAACAAATAAATGAACATATAAATGAATATATAAATGAATATATAAATAAACAAATAAATAAATAGATAGATGAATGAATAAATAAATAAATGAATAAATAAATAAATAAATAAATAAATAAAGTGTCCTAGAGAGCTTTGAAAGGTGCTTGTAATGAAATGTATTATTATTATTATTATTATTATTATTATTATAATAAATAAATATGTGAATGAATGAATGAATGAATAGAATAAAATTCAATAATATTCCAAAAAGATGGAAAAAAAAACCCTGAAGGGTGAACACTAGCCTGTGGTGGGGTCTTTTTCGGTCCCATAATTGCAAAAGTACTCCACTCGATAACAAACCACGTCTGCACTCAAACAGAGGGGGTGTGAAAAACTAGTCCGCCAGCCACCGTGGCACTGTGTGGTTTGGTACCAGCGTAAACAAAACACAAAAGCAAACTCCACAGACACTCCCCAGAATTAACCCGGCACTAAACGTAGACATGTTTTGCCCGAAGCTAACGATATTGCTAGCATAGACAAAAAGAAGAAGAAAAAACATGGTGATTCCGCGGAGACATGCAAGATGAGTCTCATCTCATCATCAACTTGCACGGCGAAGTTTCATTAGCAGACACTTAATAAAAGACAGGCACGTTTGTAAACTCCCCCGACGGCGGCGGCGCCAACGGATGGCGGCAGCGGCGGCGGATGGCGTCGATAAAGCAGAGTTAATCTCAATCACAATAAATAACATTGATGACAAAGTCTTAATGCTGGGGGGAAAGTTCTCAAAATGAAAAGATGCACCACCAAAGTAATAAATCAAATATAATCAGTCGTGGGGGCGGGGGAGCATGTCCTGATGCTTAAGTCAATCTATCCACTAGCCGCTAAGGGCCATGTCAGAGTCAAGCTAGCTGCTATCCGCTAACGTCATGTCAGAGTCAGTCAACCTAGTCACTAGCTTGACTCTGACATAATATTAGCGGCTAGTGGCTAGCTTGACTCTTGACATGTCAAAGTCAATCTAGCCACTAGCCGCTAACGTCATGTCAGAGTCAAGCTAGCAGCTAGCCACTAACGTCATGTCAGAGTCAACCTAGTCACAAGCTTGACTCTGACATAATATTAGCGACTAGTGGCTAGTTTGACTCTGACATGTCAAAGTCAATCTAGCCACTAGCCGCTAACGCCATGTCAGAGTCAAGCTAGCTGCTATCCGCTAATGTCATGTCAGAGTCAACCTAGTCATTAGCTTGACTCTGACATAATATTAGCGGCTATTGGCTAGCTTGACTCTTGACATGTCAAAGTCAATCTAGCCACTAGCCGCTAACGTCATGTCAGAGTCAAGCTAGCTGCTATCCGCTAACGTCATGTCAGAGTCAGTCAACCTAGTCACTAGCTTGACTCTGACGTAGTATTAGCGGCTAGTGGCTAGCTTGACTCTTGACATGTCAAAGTCAATCTATCCACTAGCCGCTAACGCCATGTCAGAGTCAAGCTAGCTGCTATCCGCTAACGTCATGTCAGAGTCAGTCAACCTAGTCACTAGCTTGACTCTGACATAATATTAGCGGCCAGTGGCTAGCTTGACTCTGACATGTCAAAGTCAATCTATCCACTAGCCGCTAACGTCATGTCAGAGTCAAGCTAGCTGCTATCCGCTAACGTCATGTCAGAGTCAGTCAACCTAGTCACTAGCTTGACTCTGACATAATATTAGCGGCTAGAGGCTAGCTTGACTCTGACATGTCAAAGTCAATCTAGCCATTAGCCGCTAACGTCATGTCAGAGTCAAGCTAGCTGCTAGCCGCTAACGTCATGTCAGAGTCAGTCAACCTAGTCACTAGCTTGACTCTGACATAATATTAGCGGCTAGAGGCTAGCTTGACTCTGACATGTCAAAGTCAATCTATCCACTAGCCGCTAACGTCATGTCAGAGTCAAGCTAGCTGCTATCCGCTAACGTCATGTCAGAGTCAACCTAGTCACAAGCTTGACTCTGACATGGCGTTAGCGGCTAGTGGCTAGCTTGACTCTGACATGTCAAAGTCAATCTAGCCATTAGCCGCTAACGTCATGTCAGAGTCAAGCTAGCTGCTATCCGCTAACGTCATGTCAGAGTCAGTCAACCTAGTCACTAGCTTGACTCTGACATAATATTAGCGGCTAGTGGCTAGCTTGACTCTTGACATGTCAAAGTCAATCTAGCCACTAGCCGCTAACGTCATGTCAGAGTCAAGCTAGCTGCTATCCGCTAACGTCATGTCAGAGTCAACCTAGTCACAAGCTTGACTCTGACATAATATTAGCGGCTAGTGGCTAGCTTGACTCTGACATGTCAAAGTCAATCTATCCACTAGCCGCTAACGTCATGTCAGAGTCAAGCTAGCTGCTATCCGCTAACGTCATGTCAGAGTCAGTCAACCTAGTCACTAGCTTGACCCTGACATAATACTAGCGGCTAGAGGCTAGCTTGACTCTGACATGTCAAAGTCAATCTATCCACTAGCCGCTAACGTCATGTCAGAGTCAAGCTAGCTGCTATCCGCTAACGTCATGTCAGAGTCAACCTAGTCACAAGCTTGACTCTGACATAATATTAGCGGCTAGAGGCTAGCTTGACTCTGACATGTCAAAGTCAATCTATCCACTAGCCGCTAACGTCATGTCAGAGTCAAGCTAGCTGCTATCCGCTAACGTCATGTCAGAGTCAGTCAACCTAGTCACTAGCTTGACCCTGACATAATATTAGCGGCTAGAGGCTAGCTTGACTCTGACATGTCAAAGTCAATCTATCCACTAGCCGCTAACGTCATGTCAGAGTCAAGCTAGCTGCTATCCGCTAACGTCATGTCAGAGTCAGTCAACCTAGTCACTAGCTTGACTCTGACGTAGTATTAGCGGCTAGTGGCTAGCTTGACTCTTGACATGTCAAAGTCAATCTAGCCACTAGCCGCTAACGTCATGTCAGAGTCAAGCTAGCTGCTATCCGCTAACGTCATGTCAGAGTCAGTCAACCTAGTCACTAGCTTGACTCTGACGTAGTATTAGCGGCTAGTGGCTAGCTTGACTCTTGACATGTCAAAGTCAATCTATCCACTAGCCGCTAACGCCATGTCAGAGTCAAGCTAGCTGCTATCCGCTAACGTCATGTCAGAGTCAGTCAACCTAGTCACAAGCTTGACTCTGACATGGCGGTAGCGGCTAGTGGCTAGCTTGACTCTGACATGTCAAAGTCAATCTAGCCATTAGCCGCTAACGTCATGTCAGAGTCAAGCTAGCTGCTATCCGCTAACGTCATGTCAGAGTCAGTCAACCTAGTCACTAGCTTGACTCTGACATAATATTAGCGGCTAGTGGCTAGCTTGACTCTTGACATGTCAAAGTCAATCTAGCCACTAGCCGCTAACGTCATGTCAGAGTCAAGCTAGCTGCTATCCGCTAACGTCATGTCAGAGTCAACCTAGTCACAAGCTTGACTCTGACATAATATTAGCGGCTAGTGGCTAGCTTGACTCTGACATGTCAAAGTCAATCTATCCACTAGCCGCTAACGTCATGTCAGAGTCAAGCTAGCTGCTATCCGCTAACGTCATGTCAGAGTCAGTCAACCTAGTCACTAGCTTGACCCTGACATAATATTAGCGGCTAGAGGCTAGCTTGACTCTGACATGTCAAAGTCAATCTATCCACTAGCCGCTAACGTCATGTCAGAGTCAAGCTAGCTGCTATCCGCTAACGTCATGTCAGAGTCAACCTAGTCACAAGCTTGACTCTGACATAATATTAGCGGCTAGAGGCTAGCTTGACTCTGACATGTCAAAGTCAATCTATCCACTAGCCGCTAACGTCATGTCAGAGTCAAGCTAGCTGCTATCCGCTAACGTCATGTCAGAGTCAGTCAACCTAGTCACTAGCTTGACCCTGACATAATATTAGCGGCTAGAGGCTAGCTTGACTCTGACATGTCAAAGTCAATCTATCCACTAGCCGCTAACGTCATGTCAGAGTCAAGCTAGCTGCTATCCGCTAACGTCATGTCAGAGTCAGTCAACCTAGTCACTAGCTTGACTCTGACATAATATTAGCGGCTAGTGGCTAGCTTGACTCTGACATGTCAAAGTCAATCTAGCCACTAGCCGCTAACGTCATGTCAGAGTCAAGCTAGCTGCTATCCGCTAACGTCATGTCAGAGTCAGTCAACCTAGTCACTAGCTTGACTCTGACATAATATTAGCGGCTAGAGGCTAGCTTGACTCTGGCATGTCAAAGTCAATTTAGCCATTAGCCGCTAACGTCATGTCAGAGTCAAGCTAGCTGCTATCCGCTAATGTCATGTCAGAGTCAGTCAACCTAGTCACTAGCTTGACTCTGACATAATATTAGCGGCTAGAGGCTAGCTTGACTCTGGCATGTCAAAGTCAATTTAGCCATTAGCCGCTAACGTCATGTCAGAGTCAAGCTAGCTGCTAGCCGCTAACGTCATGTCAGAGTCAACCTAGTCACTAGCTTGACTCTGACATGTCAAAGTCAATCTAGCCACTAGCCGCTAACGTCATGTCAGAGTTAAGCTAGCTGCTATCCGCTAACGTCATGTCAGAGTCAAGCTAGCCACTAGCCACTAACGTCATTTCAGAGTCAAACTAGTCGCAACAATGAGCCTCAAAAATCAAACATTAGTATCCGAACAAGCATTTCGGCAGCCGACCATATCTAACAAACAAATTTTGCTCTTTCATTCATGACGCCTTCAGTCAAACCTCAGCGTACCTCAACACAGATGTCTGAATATGCCAAAAACCCCTTCTTCTGACTGACTTTTCCCCCCTTTTTTTCAAGCTAACACGCTCTCTGGCCGTCAATCAGAAACAACCAACCCTCCTCCACCACTTTTAAACACATCGAGCGACAAGGAGGCTCGTTTCCGCCGCCGTTAACTACATAAGGTCAAAATCGTAATGACAAGTGCGGTTGAGGGGGCGGGGAGTGATAAATAAATAAAATCCCCCGCACCCGCACACGATTTGGGTGAAGAGTCTATTTCTCCCCAGACGTAGTTCGCCGAGGGGTCACGGCAGAGGCGGATTGTACTCCGACGAAATCCAATCGAGGTCGGCAACAAGAAGTTCTTGAAGTGGGAGAATTATTTTCAAGCTCCGCCTAAATGAGGTTTTTACGGCGGCGCGGCGACATACGATTAGCGCTAGCCTCTTATTCATTTGATCCGGTCGCGAAATTGCCGGCGCCGTTTGGATCATTCCGACGTGAAGGGCGATGACCTTGCCGGCGCGGGTGGTGGTGGTGGGGGGGAACGCTCGCTCCGCCGACTGAGAACGCGGCATGCTCAACATCATTTTTTCATCCATTTAATCGTCACATCGGGAAACAAAACAAATAATACATAATAATCATAAGAATAATCCATTTGATTTCTAAGCGCCTTTCAAAACTCTCAAGGTCACTTTACAGTCACTGGATCAGTTTTTCTGTAGGTGAGCGGCGGCAGCCACATGCGCCAGCGTTCACTCAACCCGCAAGTAACTCAAATAGATAAAAAAACTAGCTAGCTAGCTACTAGATTGCCAATAGATAGCCAGCCCGCTAGCTGGCTAACAGATAGGCAACAGATAGCAGATAACTAGCTAGCTAGTTATCTGCGTTCACTCAACCCGCAAGTAACTCAAATAGATAAAAAACTAGCTAGCTAGCAGATTGCCAATAGATAGCCAGCCCGCTAGCAGCAGCTAACAGATAGCCAACAGATAGCAGATAACTAGCTAGCTAGTTATCTGCGTTCACTCAACCCGGAAGTAACTCAAATACATAGAAAGCTAGCTAATAGATAGCCATTAGATAGCCAGCTAACCAGCTAGCTAGATAGCTAATAGATAGCCTGATAGATAGCTAAATAGCCAGCCAGATAGCTAATAGAGAGCCAGCTAGCTAGCTAGCTAGCATTTTTCATTAGCGATTTTCTCTCAAATAACAACAGTTTAAAGATTCATTTGCGGTAAATCGCCATATAAATCAAAATCTATGTATTGAGTTGTGTTTTGTACATCTGCCCCCATTTCAAGCTCATATAACTCCAGACCCATATAATTTAGGAATTAACTATTTTTTTTCTAATGAAAGAAGAGAGACTAATGAATGATTATATAGTCCTAAAACTCAATATTCTGTGGGTCCTGGAATTTGAGTTTTAGGACTATATAAACATTCAATGCAGCGTTAGATGACACGACGCTACGCTAGCTATACTAGAAACACAATAAGACCGAAAACTGGGAAGCTTTAATAATCCGAAAAAGCTTACGGTGACAAGATGGACATCGCATATAGTATTTTTTTGTATTTTTAATACGTTTAATATCAAAGCTCTTTATCCTATATAGAGTGGCGGCGTGATTTGGTTTGACGCGGCGGACAGACCAATCCTCTTACTCGCGTCTTTACGAGGTCAGCAGAGGAAATGGACAGATGAGCCCTGAAAGGGGGGGGGGGGATAAGACGAGGAATAGAGATAAAAATAATCATAATAATTAGAATGAAATAGAATACAAATAAAAAATGGTGTAAAATCTAGCTAGAATTTGGTGCTATGGGGGTGGGGGGGGTATGTTTTTAAAAAAGCGTAATTGAAACAATGGACCGTTCTGTTGATTTCGGAGGGTGGCGGGGGAAGGGGAAAAAAAAAAGCCGATTAGAACTGTCGGGATCCATCAACGAAAAGGATCAGCTTTGTTTGCTCACTTCCACAATAACTTTCCCGACATCAAAATATGATTGTTGGACTAAATTGGGCAGACGGACAAGCCAGCCAAACGTTGACATGATGATAACTGAATTTGAATTTGCCTCCATCCAACTCCCATTATGTGTTTTACAGCAACACTTTATGATTTATGAAAGGTGTCCATTTTTTCTAATAAAAGACCATTGGCTTGATTCGGAGGGATTACGTTTTACTTTGAAAGGATATGTCTTGGTTTAAAAAGGATAGGATGCCTTGAATCTGTTGTTGTAAATTTACTACTGGAAAATACATATACAGTATATATTAATTATGTGATAAAAATGTGATAAAAAGTACACAGTGTGAATATACATGAAAAAAATATCAAAATATACATAAATCAATGATTTTTTTAAATCATGTGATATTATATAGTGTATACAGTTAACATCCGACTTACAACCGGCTTGACTTACGACCACCCGTACTACGACCACGACCCCCAGACATTATTTTAAGTAAGTCGGACGTTACCTGTATATATATATATATATATATATATATATATATATATATATATATATATATATATATATATATATATATATATATATTATTATTAAATAAATAATAAATAAAAGTTCAGTGTGTGTGTATATGATTTTGTAAAAAATATGTAAAAACATGTATATGAATTTGTAAAAAGAAATACATTAAATATATATCTAAATATAAATAAAGTAATAAATAAATAAATACATTTTTAAATCATGTGATATTTATGATGTTATACAGTGTATAATATATATATATATATATATATATATATATATATATATATATATATATATATATATATATATATATATATATATATATATTTTTTTTAAATCATGTGATAAAAAATACACCGTGGGTGTCTATGCATTTGTAAAAAACATTTTAAAAAAATAGTATATATACTGTATATATAAATCTCTGTCTCTCCCTTTCTCTCTCTATTATATATGTATGTACACACACATCTATCAATCTACAGTATCTATCTACCTACCGACCGACGGACCTACCTACCCACCTAGCAATCTAGCTAGCGATCTATCTAGCTAGCAATGTAGCTAGCAATCTAGCTAGCAATCCATCTAGTTAGCAATCCATCTAGCTATCTAGCTAGCAATCTATCAATCGATCTAGCTAGCTAGCGATCAATCTAGCTAGCGATCTATCTAGCTAGCGATCAATCTAGCTAGCGATCCATCTAGCTAGCGATCAATCTAGCTAGCGATCCATCTGTCTATATAAAAATCTATACAGTGATTTTTCATGTTGCTACTTGTGGAAAAGTAGTCTTCATCTGGTCTGTTAACTCCACAACCCCCTGAAACTTCACATGGCCTCTTCTCTAAGCACCCCCCCACCTCCCCTACCCTCCCGGCGATGGGGGGCCCTGTAAAAAAAGGACTCGCGGGCAAGTGCTCTCTGAAGTGAAGCTTTGATAAAAAAAATATGCTTTTTTTTCCCACTTGAACGCTCCGATCTGCAGGAAGCAGTCTTCCGTAGAAATTGCTACCGCCGCCCTCGCTCGACTTCGCTGCATCTTTTGAGAAGGGGAATGAGAGATGCAGGCGGCGGCACACCCGCCAGTCTCCCTCCCCGGGGGCTCAAAACACAAACCTGACAACGCGACAAGCAATCCCCGTCGGCAAGGGGCTGTCCGAAGAAAAGTGTCGATGCACACGAAATGCATGACAGCCACTCACTTATGTTAACAGGCTGCGCACACGTTAGCGCAGAATCCGTCTGCTCGAAGTCTAACTACTCTTTCCCATAGTTTGACTTTCTTCCTCTGTAGTTACTACAACTCAGTTACTGCACATCTCCCTTGTTCTTAAAAATGGGCACCAGTACACTTGGTCTCCATTCTTCAGGCATCTGTTCACCATCAAAGATCTTGCTGAAGAACCCAGTCAGGAACACCAACACAGGTCCCGCAACAAATGCAGGCAGACACACTAGAAACTTCATTCATAGCTGGTTCCCTTGCTTGTATGTCCTCTTCAAATTGTACAGATGGCTTGTAATAGATAGATAGATAGATATGACTATCTATCTATCTATCTATCTATCTATCTATCTATCTATCTATCTATCTATCTATCTATCTATCTATCTATCTATCTATCTATCTATCTATCTATCTATCTATCTATCTATCTACGTACATCTATTTATCTATCTATCTATCTACGTACATCTATTTATCTATCTATCTACGTACATCTATTTATCTATCTATCTATCTATCTATCTATCTATCTATCTATCTATCTATCTATCTATCTATCTATCTATCTATCTATCTATCTATCTATCTATCTATCTATGTACATCTATCTATCTATCTATCTATCTATCTATCTATCTATCTATCTATCTATCTATCTATCTATCTATCTATCTATCTATGTACATCTATCTATCTATCTATCTATCTATCTATCTACCTACATGTATGTATATACCTATATACCTACATACATACATGTATGTATGTATATCTATCTATCTATCTATCTATATACATCTATCTATCTATCTATCTATCTATCTATCTATCTATCTATCTATCTATCTATCTATCTACCTACATACATGTATCTATCTATCTATCTATCTATCTATCTATCTATCTATCTATCTATCTATCTATCTATCTATCTATCTATCTATCTATCTATCTATCTATCTACATACATACATGTATGTCTATCTATCTATCTATCTATCTATCTATCTATCTATCTATCTATCTATCTATCTATCTATCTATCTATCTATCTATCTATCTATCTATCTATCTATCTATCTACGTACATCTATTTATCTATCTATCTATCTACGTACATCTATCTATCTATCTATCTATCTATCTATCTATCTATCTATCTATCTATCTATCTATCTATCTATCTATCTATCTATCTATCTATCTATCTATCTATCTATCTATCTATCTATCTACCTACATACATGTATATCTATCTATCTATCTATCTATCTATCTATCTATCTATCTATCTATCTATCTATCTATCTATCTATCTATCTATCTATCTATCTATCTACCTACATGTATGTATATATCTATATACCTACATACATACATGTATGTATGTATATCTATCTATCTATCTATCTATCTATCTATCTATCTATCTATCTATCTATCTATCTATCTATCTATCTATCTATCTATCTATCTATCTACATGTATGTATCTATCTATCTATCTATCTATCTATCTATCTATCTATCTATCTATCTATCTATCTATCTATCTATCTATCTATCTATCTATCTATCTATCTATCTATCTATCTATCTATCTATCTATCTATCTACATGTATGTATCTATCTATCTATCTACCTACATACATGTATCTATCTATCTATCTATCTATCTATCTATCTATCTATCTATCTATCTATCTATCTATCTATCTATCTATCTATCTATCTATCTATCTATCTATCTATCTATCTATCTATCTATCTATCTATCTATCCATCCATCCACCCAACTATCAATAAAGTTGAAACGAGTCCAAATTTCACTGCGTTTTCTATCAATTGTCTTCCCTTTCACTTTTAGTTTGGATGGGGGGGGGGGGGTCTGGGGTAAAAAATATAGTCTTATTTTACATCGAGGAATGGCCTTGCCGGTCGAGATGGGGTGAAGGAAATGTGCGATGGAACGCTAGTTTGGGCAAATGGGGAAAGTCGGTGCGGGGGGGGGAGCCCATCAATATCCTGTCACGGCTGCCTGGGCAAACGCTACGGTGTCGAAACGCCGAGATAACAAAAGACAGATAAGTTGAGTCCCTGGCTTTCTAATAAAGGCCCACAACAGTGAAGAAAAAGTTGACTTGACCTCAAGATCGGTGAAAAAGAAAAGAAATAACAACATTGCAATAATCCCTTGTCCCAATAATCCCCAACGCCACCAGCAGTCAACACACAAAATATGGTGAATTCTCCTCTCGGCTCAAAACAAACTTTGCAACGGAGACCTGATATCATATTTGGAAGCAAATACTCTTGGATACAATATCATATCCATTTCACCAGTGACAGGGTTTTTGTCGTTGTCACTTTGACCCTCAAAATATTGAGTTTTAGGATGACTGTTGGGGTTATTAGCTAGCTAGCTGGTTAGCTGGCTATATATTAGCTAGCTGGCTGGCTATCTGGCTGTCTATTGGCTATCTATTAGCTGGCAAGATGGCTGGCTATCTATTAGCTAACTAGCTGGCTATCTATTAGCTAGCTGGCGGTCTTTTGGCTATCTATTAGCTGGCGAGCTGGCTGTCTATCTATTAGATAGCTAGCTGGTAATCTATTAGCTATGTATTTGCTAGCTAGCTTTTTATTCATTTGAGTTATTCCGGATTTAGTGAACACTGGCGCATGTGGCTGCCGCTGCTCACCCACAGAAAAACTTCTCTTGTGACTGCAAAGTGACCTGGAGAGTTTTGAACTTTTGGTAAATGGATGGAGATTTTTGGTCAATGGATGCTACAGTTTAGAGTTCGCTTTCAAAACTTAGCTTGTAGCAGACGCCCCTGATCCACTGGTGAAAAGGATGCTTTGATCCTCTCTTCTTTCATCTACAACTGCTTCATGCAACAAAGAGGGTGTATAAAGTGCTTGTGTTGTGTCATGTTATGTGTTATTTTGTTTTTTTGTGGTTGTTTTCACTTCAAGATGGCACCGCAAGAGTGGCTGACTTTACAGAAGCTCCTGTATTTTGTTTTTCTACTTCTTCCTTTCCTTTCATAACTTTGCTGCCGTCAAATGTAAATTTCTCCACTGCAAGACGAATAAAGGTACATCCAATCCAATCCGATAATGGACACTTGCTAAACTAAAAGCTATGATGGACAGCCCCCCCCCCACCCCTTCCTGCCCACCCTAACAGCACTGGGTAGCTCCTTCAGCCCGAGACTGTTACACCCGTGGGTGGGTAGGTAGGTAGATAGATAGATAGATAGATAGATAGATAGATAGATAGATAGATAGATAGATAGATAGATAGATAGATAGATAGATAGATAGATAGATAGATAGATAGATAGATCAACCAACTGATAGATAGATAGATAGATAGATAGATAGATAGATAGATAGATAGATAGATAGATAGATAGATAGATAGATAGATAGATAGATAGATAGATAGATAGATCAACCAACTGATAGATAGATAGATAGATAGATAGATAGATAGATAGATAGATAGATAGATAGATAGATAGATAGATAGATAGATAGATAGATAGATAGATAGATAGATAGATAGATAGATAGATCAACCAACTGATAGATAGATAGATAGATAGATAGATAGATAGATAGATAGATAGATAGATAGATAGATAGATAGATAGATAGATAGATAGATAGATAGATAGATAGATAGATAGATAGATAGATAGATAGATAGATAGATAGATAGATAGATGTGATGGCATCATTAAAACAAACAAACAAAAACAGTACTTACCAGACACTTGATAAGCAGACCAAAATCCTAAAATGGCGTCATTTAAAAAGGCAGAAGAAGCAGCAACAAGTGAGCAAATCCGGACCTGCAAACAGATAAAAAGCGACGTCAAGAGCTTGTAGAAGATGGTCTCCCTCTCTTCTTCAAAACCGAAACGTTGTCGTGCGAGCAAAACCCACCTGACAGTTTCCTTGTAATCCTTAAAACACAATCGGCGGTTCCATCAAAGAGCTTTGCATGCAAAACGGTGCAACTGTAACGGTGTATGTTGTGGTTTACTCAATGATTGACGGGGGAGGGGAGTTAGCATCTAAATTAGCATTCAAGCGGGGGACAAAAAAGGCTGACGATCAAGGGTTAGCGTCTAAGTACAGCAAGTGCTTAAGAATGAAGGACTTCTTTGAGTCTTTGTGTTGTCATGTTATTTGTTATTTTTTATTGTACTTTTGACTTTTGTTTATGTAGACATTAGTAAGAAATATTGTGCTAAGTCAATTCTATTTGTCTTTTCTGTAATACCGTACAATAGCTATCTGGCTGGCTGGCTGGCTAGCTATCTAGCTATTGGCTATATATTGGCTTGCTAGCTAGATTTCTATCTATTTGTCTTACTATTCTATTTGAGTTACTTCCGGGTTGAGTGAACGCTGGCGCGTGTGGCTACCGCTGCTCACCCACAGAAACACTTATCCTGTGACTGTAAAGTGACCGTGAGAGTTTTGAAAGGCGCTTATAAATCAAATGTATTATTATTATTAACATGAATCATAACTTTAGTTTAGCATTGCTATCTTGCACTTTTGCATTCCAACCTATTACACATCCAGCAAAAGCGCCAAGCCGCATCAAAGATAGTCGCCGCGCCAATTTCCTTTTCCCCGCCGTCTTATCCGCCCCTGGCCCCCCCCCCCGCCGACCTCGCACACCCTCGACCAAATGACACATTCAAGCCAAAAGTGCCGATTCCAAGGAATCAGCAGTAAATTCGCGACAAGGAGAGAAAAAAAAAAGAAAATGGAAGCCGTCGATTCAACCAAAAGCCGTGCCGGCTGCCTTTGATCAAGAGCGAGGGTGGATTAGAGCGGATTTCCCCCGCCATCGCCCTTCCCCCTAAACTTCAATCTCAACGAGGGTCTGGAGTGGAAAAACATCGCTAAAACTCCATGAGAAACGATTTACTCGACATTAGTGATGTGTCGTTCGCGAACGAGCCGGTTCTTAGAGCCAGATCTCTGAAGTGAACGAAAAGAGCCGGTTCCTAACAAGGAGCCAGAAATGGGAGCCGACTTTTTTTGTCCTCTATTCCCCGCCCCCAGTCTTTGGTTAAAGTCGCACGTGATTGGTCGATATCCGTGGTAGACGAGGGAGGGGAGAATTACAGATACACAAGCAGCAGTGAGGAGAATGGGGGGAGGGGGACGTTAGGGTAGACAGGTGGAGAAATGTTATCACATTATGCTGTTATTATTATTCAATTATTATATTGTCTACTAGTTGGTATGACAGCATTATTAATATGAAAAGCAAATGAGTGACAGCTGATCATCAGGCCAGAGTAACCACAGGGAAAGTGAAAGTTAGTGGATGCTCTCTGTGCACATCAAAATCAAGCCGTATAAATAAAAATATTTGATATACAGTGGGACCTTGGCTTACGAACTTAATTAGTTCCCAGACAGAGTGTGTAAGGCAAAAAGTGTGTATCCCGAAAATTAATTTCCCATAGGAAACCATTCAAATAAGGATAATCCATTCCCAGGTCCCCATAAAACATAATTTTCATAGCCTTAAAACAACACAAAAAATACCTTATTTTACCTTATTTTATGTATAATATATGTGATATAGTATTATGATTTAAGAAATAAACTGTACTATACAATAAAGTCATTTTATTTACCTTTGTGATGGTCATTAATGGCTTGATGGAATGGAGTTTCCTCAGCATTAAACACTTGATGAGGAACATTGGCTTCTTTCACCATCTTGAGGAATGATCCCTTGCAGGTGCTTTCACTGTGATAATTGTATCTAGTTCTTCATCAATTGTGATCTGTTTAGCTGAGTTGATAGCTTTTTGCATCAAGTGTACAGATGACTTGTGCGGGTTATCTGTACATCACAAAGGTAAATATACCGACTTTATTATACAGTCCAGTTTATTTCTTTAATTATAATACCATAGCATATTTATTATACGTAAAATAAGGTTTATTTTGTGTACTTTTAAGGCTTAGAAAATTAGAAAGTAGACAATTATGTTTTACGGGGACCTGGGAACGGATTATTCTCATTTTAATGGTTTCCTATGGGAAATTATTTTTTGGGATACACACTTTTTGCCTCATACACTCTGTGTGGGAACCAATTAAGTTCGTAAGCCAAGGTATCACTGTAATTAATTTAAGCAACAAAAAAAAAAAAAAAACAAACTGAGGAGCCATTTGGGAGCCAAAAGAGCCGGATCTTTTTTTTTTTTAGTTAGACGAGCCAAAAGAACCGGCTCTCTGAAAAGAGCCAGAATTCCCATCACTAGTTGACATGTGTTTTGCTTTTTCTTTGGATTTTTCTTATGGGAGTGATTTTGCGAGCGTGGTAAGTGGGCTACTTCTCCTTTTCTTAAGCAGCTCGTCAAAGGCGAGGGTTTATGTCAGGTGAGGACTCGAGCGCTTTCCTTTGAACTTGCCGTCAACAAGAGAAAAAAATAAAAAATAAAATACAAAAATAGAGCCAAGCAGAGTATGTCTGCGGGGGTTGGACTGATGAGGCCGCCATTCACTCTGTTGTCATGTCGTCAATCACTCTCGCTGGCGTACAGTAAATGATTTTTTCAGCCGCTGGCTGATGGATCGACAAAGCGACAGGAAGCGGTAGTGGGACTTTTTACAATAATAATAATAATAATAATAATAATAATAATAATACATTTCATTGCTAAGCGCCTTTCAAAACTCTCAAGGCCACTTTTAGTCACGGGATAAGTTTGCACTCATCCTGGAAGTAACTCAAATAGATAGAAAGCTTTCTAGCTAGCTAATAGATAGATAGATAGCTATATAGCTAATAGATAGCTAGCTCGCCATATAGGATTAGTTTTTCTGTGGGTGAGCAGTGGTAGCCACACGCGCCAGTGTTCACTCAACCCAGTATAGCTCAAATAGATAGAAAAATAGCTAGCTTGATAATAATAATAATAGTAAATATGATAATAATAATAATAATAATAATAATAATAATATAATAATAATAATATATTTATAAGTGCCTTTTAAAACTCTGAAGGTCACTTTACAGTCACAGGATCCGTTTTTCTGTGGGTGAGCAGCGGCAGCCACATGCACCAGCGTTGACTCAACCCGGAAGTAACTCAAATAGAGAGAAAGCTACCTAGCTACCTAATTATATAGTTATATACTTACTGACTTATATACTTATACCTATATATAAATAATAATAATAATAATTATTATTATTATTATTATTAATAATATCATTATTATTACTATTTTTATTTATTATTATTATTATTATTATTATTATTATTATTTGTTAGCTATCGAGCTGTCTATCTATCAGCTGTATAGCTACATAGCTAGCTATATGCTATCTATTATCTAGCTAGCTAGCTTTCTATCTATTTGAGTTACTTCCGGGTTGAGTGAACGCTGGCGCGTGTGGCTGCCACTGCTCACCCACAGAAAAATTGACCTTGAAAGTTTTGAAATGAGCTTATAAATGAAATGTATTATTAATATGATCAATATTAATATTATTAACAATAATATAATTAATATAAATGATGATGATGATGATTATTATTATTATTATTATTATTATTAAGATTAAAACGATTAGCCTACTTGCTATCACTAGCTTGACAGCACGCTGTACATGCGCCAGGACATTCCTTTGGCCCCAAAAATGTAATAATGTCAAGTTCAATGATTTTATGAATTTTTGAAGGGCAAAACGCGCAGCGAAAGGTAACACGGCTCCACAGAGAGAGCGCAGGCCGACCAAAAGTTGAAAGCATCCCTCCAGTGACGAAAAGGCAGCGGGAAAGAAAGATGAAAGAAAGTCCTGACTAATTTACTCCGCGCCGTCATTCGCGCTTTTTCTCTCTGTACTGGCGCACCTCCTGTGGTGCCGCGTTCTCTATTCTTTTGCACCCGGGCACAATTAACCTACAGATGCTCTGGGTGATCCGATGGAAATATTTACTTTGAACGAAAGAAGCAATTTGTTCATGTTTGTGATGATGCCTTCATTTCATGGGATTAATATACCAGAGTACAGTTGGGGGGGGGGGGGGGGGGGGGGGGAGAGAAAAAAAACTGCATAGCTCATTTAAAATATTTCAATTAATATCCTCGGTTGTTGTAAATGACAATTTTGTGACGTGATTATTTAATGTGTTCAAAATAAAGAATGAGGGCTTCTGAGAAAAAAAAAGCCTTTTGAAATTGAGCATGAAAAAATAGGTTAATTCCTAAATTACACGAGTTTGGAGTTATGTGAACTTGAAATGAGTGCAGATGTCAGAAAAAAAGAGTTAATTGCTAAATTATACGGGTCTGGAGTGATATGAGCTTGAAATGAGGGCAGATGTCAGAAAAAAAGTTAATTCCTAAATAATATAAGTCTGGAGTTATATGAATTTGAAATGAGGGCAGATGTCAGGAAAAAAAAGAGTTAATTCCTAAAGATACGGGTCTGGAGTTATCTGAACCTAAATGAGGGCAGATGTCAGAAAAAAATAGTTAATTCCTAAATTATATGGGTCTGGAGTTATCTGAGCTTGAAATGAGGGCAGATGTCAGAAAAAAAGAGTTAATTCCTAAATTATATAAGTCTGGAGTTATATGAATTTGAAATAATGGCAGATGTCAGGAAAAAAAAGAGTTAATTCCTAAATTATACGGATCTGGAGTCATATGAGCTTGAAATGAGGGCAGATGTCAGAAAAAAATAGTTAATTCCTAAATTGTATAAGTCTGGAGTTATATGAATTTGAAATGAGGGCAGATGTCAGGAGAAAAAAAAGAGTTAATTCCTAAAGATACGGGTCTGGAGTTATCTGAGCTTGAAATGAGGGCAAATGTCAGAAAAAAAGAGTTAATTCCTAAATTATATGGGTCTGGAGTGATATGAGCTTGAAATGAGGGCAGATCTCAGAAAAAGAGTTAATTCCTAACGATACGGGTCTGGAGTTATATGAGCTTGAAATGAGGGCAGATGTCAGAAAAAAATAGTTAATTCCTAAAGATACGGGTCTGGAGTTATATGAGCTTTAAATGAGGGTGGCTGTCCAAAATCCAATGCAATACATACATATTGGTTGATAGAGCAACTGAAGCTGTAACAAAGCGCTAACATGGAAAAAAGGGAAATGCAGCCCCCTTGTGGAAAAGGAAAAAAAACTTGCCAGAGGCCATGGCCAGCGCTTTATCGGCACCCAAGCATGAAAAAACAAATTCGGGAACGGCGCTCTACGTCATATTTTCAATTCCCCAATACATTTGTGAATGGCAGTGAATGAGTTAATAGCCTAAATGGGCGAGAAAGAAAATCCTGTCGCCTGCCGTGCCGTTTTCCCATTTTTTTTTCTCCATTCACCGCCAGCGCCACACCATTCCCCAGGAATTAACCCCAAAGTCATTACGCCGGTGAGGGTCAGCGACTGTGAGGCATTTGTGAACAACACGAGTGGCATTCTGGCTCCAATGTTCCGCCTCGGGGCGTCGTCAGTCCACACCCGCACACTCAAAGACACACTCTGTGATAATACCCCCCCCCCACACACAAATTTCTGTTTCAATGGTTTTGTGAGGTCCGGATAACTCCAAATAAAGGAGTGAGGACCACCGTTGCTGATAAGTTTAGAGAAGAACTAGTGTTACATTTGAACACTAAATGTCACCCCATTTCCCACTTCAACTACTTTAAAAACAAAGAAATAAAAAGTGGACTTGAAACTGAAATAACAGCAGGAGTGAGGTTTCTGAATGGGTACATTCAAAGTCCTCACCCCTGTTGTGAATGTGGTTAAAATATTGTTTTACTTTCTGTCATTTTATTTTTTGTTGTATTTTGTTTTAACTTTTTTTGTTGTAACTTTTTCACATAAAATTCCAAAATATTTATTTTTGTTCGTTTTTTTAATTGCATTTTTTCCCGGAAAAAAAATCAGAATTCCATTCAAACAAAATAAAACAATTCTCATAAAATTCAGAATTTTTTTTCTGGGTTTATTATTTTTTTAATTGCATTTTTTTCCTGAAAATATCAGAATTCCATTCGAACAAAGTAAAACGATTCTCATAAACGTCAGATTTTTTTTCTAGGTTAATATTTTTTTTTTCATTGCATTTTTGGGGAAAATATCATAATTCCATTTTAACAAAATAAAAAAATCCTAATAAAATTCAGATTTTTGTTCTAGGTTTATTATTTTTTTTAATTGCATTTTTTTCCTGAAAATATCAGAATTCCATTCGAACAAAGTAAAACGATTCTCATAAACGTCAGATTTTTTTTCTAGGTTTATATATTTTTTTCATTGCATTTTTGGGGAAAATATCATAATTCCATTTTAACAAAATAAAAAAATCCTAATAAAATTCAGATTTTTGTTCTAGGTTTATTATTTTTTTTAATTGCATTTTTTTCTGAAAAATATCAGAATTCGATTCTAACAAAATAAAACAATTCTCATAAAATTCAGATTTTTTTTTCTAGGTTTATTATTTTTTTTAATTGCATTTTTTTCCTGAAAATATCAGAATTCCATTCGAACAAAGTAAAACGATTCTCATAAACGTCAGATTTTTTTTCTAGGTTTATATATTTTTTTCATTGCATTTTTGGGGAAAATATCATAATTCCATTTTAACAAAATAAAAAAATTCTAATAACATTCAGATTTTTGTTCTAGGTTTATTATTTTTTTTAATTGCATTTTTTTCTGAAAATATCAGAATTCGATTCAAACAAAATAAAACAATTATCATAAAATTCAGAATTTTTTTTCTAGGTTATTTTTTTAATTGCATTTTTTTCCTGAAGATATCAGAATTCCATTCGAACAAAGTAAAACGATTCTCATAAACGTCTGATTTTTTTTCTAGGTTTATATTTTTTTTTCATTGCATTTTTGGGGAAAATATCATAATTCCATTTTAACAAAATAAAAAAAATCTAATAAAATTCAGATTTTTGTTCTAGGTTTATTATTTTTTTTAATTGCATTTTTTTCTGAAAATATCAGAATTCGATTCTAACAAAATAAAACAATTCTCATAAAATTCAGAATTTTTTTTCTAGGTTTATTATTTTTTTAATTGCATTTTTTTCCTGAAAATATCAGAATTCCATTCGAACAAAGTAAAACGATTCTCATAAACGTCAGATTTTTTTTCTAGGTTTATATATTTTTTTCATTGCATTTTTGGGGAAAATATCATAATTCCATTTTAACAAAATAAAAAAATTCTAATAACATTCAGATTTTTGTTCTAGGTTTATTATTTTTTTTAATTGCATTTTTTTCTGAAAATATCAGAATTCGATTCTAACAAAATAAAACAATTCTCATAAAATTCAGAATTTTTTTTCTGGGTTTATTATTTTTTTTAATTGCATTTTTTTCCTGAAAATATAAGAATTCCATTCGAACAAAGTAAAACGATTCTCATAAACGTCAGATTTTTTTTCTAGGTTTATATTTTTTTTTCATTGCATTTTTGGGGAAAATATCATAATTCCATTTTAACAAAATAAAAAAATCTAATAAAATTCAGATTTTTGTTCTAGGTTTATTATTTTTTTTCATTGCATTTTTGGGGAAAATATCAGAATTCGATTCTAACAAAATAAAACAATTCTCATAAAATTCAGATTTTTTTCCTAGTTTTTTTAATTGCATTTTTTTCGGAAAGTATCAGGATTTCATTCTAACAAAATGAAACAACTTTTTCCTCTCATTAACCACGCACACACACACACACACACACACACATAAACACACACACAGGGAGGAAAAAGTGTGTGTATCCAAGAGAAATGAAAATACACACAAAAATCATTTTGGGTGAATTTGTGAGGACCTCTCCGAAACTTTACCCGATGCATATATAGACCCTCTACAAGCCTTTAGACCGAAAAACTTATGAGGACTGGCCAAAAGGTCCTCACTTGTCAAAAATGTCCTCACTACGTATGGTATAAAATTCATCGTGGTCCTCACAAGAAAAGCCATACAAACACACACGCACACACACACACACACACACACACACACACACACACACACACACACACACACACACACACACACACAGCCAACCAGGCGTGCTGCCCAGCCACCAGTCAGCTTGCTTAGTAGGGATGGCAAATAGTCCCTCCAGAGCTAAAGACACAATGACACAAGCCATATTATTCAGGCTAACGGATCTGGAGGTTCAGAGGGCTAAAACACACACACGCTCCATTTCAATTAGCGAGTGTTCAACAGGGGTGGGCGGGGACGAGGGGCTGTTGCTAACCTGGTTCCGCAATGTCACGGGGAGAAATGATAAGTCATGTGTAAATATCCTAAATCGTTCCAAGATGCCCCGCAATTCAGACATAAATGTTTCCTGAAGCATAAAAATGTATCAAAGTACGTAAAAAATACATGTTAATTCGATTATCACACGTTAAATAACAGTTGTGCATCATTGGTACCGCCCTACCCATTTCATTGGTACCGCCCTACCCACTCTCGAGGACTTGCACACTGCAAGACTCCAAACTAGGGTGCGGAAAATCATACTGGACCCTCCGCACCCTGCCCACCACCTTTTCCAGCTACTCCCCTCAGGCAGGCGCTACCGATCCATGCGCACCAAATCCAGCAGACATTTAAACAGCTTTTTTTCCCCCAAGCCATTAACTCTTTGAACAGTCGCCCAAATGGAACTGTATAGTGCCTCTTTGCAATTTTTTGGATGATGATACTAGTGATGATGATACCAGTGCAGCTAGATAGCTAGCCAGCCAACTTCAAAGATATACAGCTAGCCAGCTACATAGCTAGCCAGCTAATAGATAGCCAATAGATAGCTAGCTAGACAGCTAGGCGGCCAACTAGAAAGATATACAGCTAGCCAGCCACATAGCTAGCTAGCAAATAGATAGCCAATAGATAGCTCCCCAGACAGCTAGCCAGCCAACCAGAAAGATATACAGCTAGCCAGCCACATAGCTAGCTAGCAAATAGATAGCCAATAGATAGCTCCCCAGACAGCTATCCAGCCGACTAGAAAGATATACAGCTAGCCAGCCACATAGCTAGCTAGCAAATAGATAGCCAATAGATAGCTCCCCAGACAGCTAGCCAGCCAACTAGAAAGATATACAGCTAGCCAGCTACGTCCTCGTATTCCGTTCAAAACGATAGATTGACTCAAGTTGTCGGCATTTGGTTGATTAAAATAATGAAAATCATGTTTTGACTTCAATTTTTCAGTCGTGACGAAGACCAACACAATGAATGCGCTTCCAATATGTTTGTTTCAGAAATCCAATCACAAAGCCAATCCTTGACTGTGGCGCAGCGTTCAAATAACCTTGATCACATGTAATGGTTTTTCTCAAGTGTTCCGCTTCTCTTTCACCGATATGATTGTGTTCAAATGTACCAAACGAGAAATTGATATCGCCTGGCTGAGAGCTCTGAAGGCCGACATCTCTGACCGACAAAATGGCCCTGATGGTCATCAACGTCGGAAAGATGGCTGCCATTTACGTCATGGTTAAAAAAAAAAACCAAGCATTTATAATTCGATGCAATCTCCATTTTGGTTCTTTAAACACTAAATAACGATCGGGTCTGGCGTTCTCTTGAGTGATGGGAGGGACTGCACGTGCAATTGAAAAAATAAAAAAATAAAATAAGTAATTAACTAAATAAATAAATACATACATTCACAAGTAAATAAATATACAAATAAATGCACAAAAAAAATAACTACATAAAGAAACAGACAAATACAAAAATAACTAAATAAATAAACACATGAATAAATAATTGAATAAATAAATACATAAATACATAAATAAATGCACAAGTAAATAAATAACCAAATGAATATATGAATGAATAAATGAATGAACACACAAATAAATAAATACACAGGTAAATAAATATACAAATAAATACACCAAAAAATAACTAAATAGAGAAACAGACAAATACAAAAATAACTAAATAAACACATGAATAAATTGAATAAATAAATAAATAAATAAATAAATAAATAAATAAATAAATAAATAAATACATACATAAATAAATAAATGAACAAGTAAATAAATAACCAAATGAATAAATGAATAAATGAATACATGAATAAATAAATAAACACACAAATAAATAAACACACAGGTAAATAAATATACAAATCAATACAAAAATAAACAAATCAACACAAAAATAAACACAGCAAAAAATAACAATAAATAAATAAATAAATACAATTTAAAAAAAATAAAAACAAATAAATAAAAATAAAAAATAAAAATAAAAATAAAAATAAAAATAAAAATAAAAATAAAAATAAAAATAAAAATAAAAATAAAAATAAATAGGTACAGGAGAGGAACTCAGATTGAAGTGATTAGAGACGCGAGGGTTGGCATTGCCCAAAAAAAAATTTGCATCCTTGTGCCTTTTTTAATGTATTTATTTTTTTAAATTGGCGCTATTCCAGGCGCTTGTGTCACCGTGCAGCCGACCATCAAGCCACCACCTTCGCTCCGGTCACCTCAGCGGCTTAAACTTCATCAGACACGTACGGGAACAACCGATTTTTGCACACCTGCCCGTGAAATGCCTTTCAATATACTCCTTGCCCGTAGCAATTTCCACTTGGACCGGGTCGGCAAAATGAGCAAGCAGATACTCGCCCTCGGGGGGCGTCATTATGCCACACACGCCAGCAATGGAGCTCTGGGGTCGACCTACCTCATGTGGCTTTCTCATATTGAAATGGAAGCGGAAGGCGGCGTTTGGAACACAGTTAATAAAAGAATAAAAAATAAAAAATAAAATGCCAAGGGCTTTACATCGGGATTATAAGAACTGGCCAAGAGTCAGGAAAAGCAAGGAGGGGATTGAGCCCCTCACCCGTCTACCAGTTCCCAGAACACAAGGAGCCTTTTATCTCCTGCCAATCACAACCAGATGTGGACGGACTTGCGCTACCAATTCCAAATCCGTCACTCCCAACTCTGCAAAAAAGCAACAACAACTTCGCGCTGACGTAATTCCAGTGATACCTCGGTTTACGAACCCCTTGACTTACGAACTTTTCGGTTTATGAACGTTAAATTTATGAACATTTTACCTTGGCATACAAACTATTTTTCGGGATACACACAGAGCTGCCACAATGATTGATGTGTCATTCGCGAACGAGCCCGTTCTCCTAACAAGAAAATGGTGGCCACTGTTTTTCTCCTCTATTCCCCGCCCCCAGTTTTCGGTTAAAGCCACGTGATTGGTCAAGAACGCAGCAGTGAGGGGAGTTGGCTTAAATATTAAAGGGACAGGAAGATGACAGAGAGAGAGAGTGACAAAATGGATAGAAAACAGTGAAATTTGGACTTGTTTCAACTTTGATAATTCAAAAGCAGAGTATAGACTGCAAGGTTAAAATAGCCCATGAATCAGGCTCCCCAAATAACCCGCACAAGCCAGATGCAAGAAGCTATCAACCCAGCTAAACAGAACATACTTCATGAGGAACTAGGTAAAATGATCGCAGAGAAAGCACCTACAAGGGCTCATTCCTCAAAATGGTGAAAGAAGAAGGCTACGTTCCTCATCAAGTGTTTAATGCTGATGAAACCAGCCTGTACAGTTAATTTATTTAATTATAATACCGTAGCACATTTATTATATATAAAATAAGGTATATTTTGTGTAGTTTTAAGTCTTAGAAAATTAGAAAGTATAAAATTATGTTGTTTTTTTTGTGGACCTTGGAACGGATTATTCTCATTTTCATGGTTTCCTATGGGAAATTAATTTTTGGGATACACACTTTTCACTGTACACACTCTGTCTGGGAACCAATTAAGTTCGTAAATCAAGGTATCACTGTACGCACAATCCCGGCTCAAGCCATGGAATCACATACCACCTCACCCCCTCCCAGGAAGGAATCCAGGAGGCGACGTAGCCAAATCTGAGGTGACACAGACTGGAGGTGTGGGGGGAGGGGGACACATCCAGACCTATTAATGTGTGCGCCTGACAAGCGGGCAGCACCTGGGGACGTCTTCAACAAGTCCGCCCTAGAGCTAGAAAGCTGCAAAAACACGGCTGTTGAGGCAACAGTTAGCCTGTGGGTGTTTTTTCCCCCACTTACTAAATATTTAACATGAACACAATGTATGCCCATCGGCTATAGAAAGTTACAAACAGCTCGCCAAAGTGCGTCAGTTTGGTGTTTTTGGAAAGTGAGGGGGGGCTTTGCAGGTGGTTACAATTAACTATTCATTGATCAATGTCACTCGCATGTACTGCTTCCCTGAGTATCCACCCCCCTCACGGCTCGCCATCAGCAAAACGCTATCAGCCACCACCATCTGTTATCCCCACGGCAAAAAAAAAAAAAAAAAAGTATTGAATCGAGCCACTCAAAAGTCCTTCGAATGGTGATTGCGGGTAATACGCGGGTATTCCAATGTGTCGCCGTTTTCAAAATGGCATCTCGCAATCGTTGCCGCCCGTTGCTTTACATGAGATTGTTCTGATTACATCTGCTTTTGGGCTAGAACGTATATTAGTCCACAAGCGATCGGGTGATTGCGACCATTCGTATAAATAAATAGTAACCAACCGCAGAGCATGAAGTGTAGTGTAGTTAATCGGCATATACCAACCGCAGTGCATGACGCATTTAAAGGTATCAGAAACACTTATAGGACTTGGATTGGATTGGATTGGATTTGCCTTTATTAGTCTCACAGTGGAGAAATTTACAGTTCACAGCAGCAAAGTGATGACTTGTGACCCTATTTTTCTTTCTTTATCGCAGAGAAGCACCTACAAGGGACCATTCCTCAAAATGGTGAAAGAAGAAGGCTACGTTTATCATCAAGTGTTTAATGCTGATGAAAGCGGCCACTCCATTCCATCAAGCCATCAACGACTTTATTATACAGCACAGTTTATTTCTTAAATTATAATATCATAGCACATTTATTAGACATAAAATAATGTATATTTTGTGTAGTTTTAAGGCTTAGAAAATTAGAAAGTAGAAAATTATGTTTTATGGGGAACGGATTATTCTCATTTTAATGGTTTCCTATGGGAAATTAATTTTTGGGATACACACTTTTGGCCCTACACACTCTGTCTGGGAACCAATTCAGTTCGTAAGCCAAGATATCACTGTATATATTTCCCTGCATCTCATTAGCGAGCCCAAGTCAAAAATTCTTACTTATAAATGGCTAAATTCGAAGATGTAGTGGTTAGCATGCACAACATTTCGTTTTTGTTCTCTGGAGACCAGCGGGTGGGAAAAAAAAACACACACACACAACCTCCTTGGCTGAGTTAATTAAACACGGTGCGTATAGTGTCTGGCAAATCCCTTATGTCTCACCCTTGAAAAGAATCATGTCACAACAACTGCAGCTGTTGCGCTCACAGTGTGAGTGGGCCGACTAAAAATACACCGTTTTCTTTTAGACATACCAACAAGTCAATCCAAATGCAAACGGGAGAACATTTTGATGGCATGCTCAAATGAAACAAACCCAAACTTCGGCTAAGTGAGAAATGCTGTTCTGCACCTGCAGAAGATAGCCAGTAAAATACACACATTTTTTTACACACGTAGATACACACACGTGTACACACAAAATTACACACATTTTTACACACATAGACACACCTTTTTACACACATAAATACACACATTTACACACATGAATACACATATTTTTACACACAAGGATACACATGTTTACACAAAAATACACACATTTTTTACACAATTAGATACACATTTTTACACGTAGATACACACACGTGTACACAGAAAATTACACACATTTTTACACACAATGACACACACATTTTTACACACATAGATACACACATTTACACACATGAATACACACATGAATACACACGTAGATACACATGTTTACACACATAAATGCACACATTTGGACACACAAAGATACACACATTTTTACACAATTAGATACACACGTTTTTACACACAGATACACACGTTTACACACATAAATACACACATTTTTACACACTTAAATACACACTTTTTTACACAGATAGATACACATGTTTACACACATAAATACACACATTTTTACACACATAGATACACGCGTTTACACACATAAATACACACATTTTTACACACTTAAATACACACTTTTTTTACACAGATAGATACACATGTTTACACACATAAATACACACATTTTTACACACATAGATACACACGTTTACACACATAAATACACAAATTTTTATACACATCGATACACACATTTTTACACACATAGATACACACGTTTACACACATAAATACACAAATTTTTATACACACCGATACACACATTTTTACACACAGATACACACGTTTACACACATAAATACACACATTTTTACACACATCGATACACACATTTTTACACACAGATACACACATTTTTACACACAGTGTTTCTTGATGATCTCCTTTCTTCTGCTCGACCGTAATTTTCTTCGGCTTAACACTAACCCGTGGTGGGGTCTTTTTCACTCCCATAATAGCAAAAGTACCCCACTCGATAACAAACCACGTCTGCACTCAAAGAAAGGGGATGACGAAAACTACAAGACTATATGATTGCAAATTTAATGTTCATAAGGCGAACAGTTCGGAAGCGAAAGCGTTTGGATGCGGAGGTATCACTATGTATATTTAAATAAAAATAAAACCGCTGTTAAGACAGCAAAGCGACATTGGGGCACTTAGGAGGCAGCGCATTAAGAGGAGCAAGAGCAGCCATTTGTTGCAGAACCCCCCTACGCAGCCCCCTCGTAACCCACAACGCTACTCGCCCTCCCTCTTAAGGCGGATATTCCATTGTGGCCGACTGTACAGATCGATGAATGGGGTCAATAGATCATCAAGCCATCCCTATGTGGCTGAAATAACACGAGGATGAGAGTGGAGATAAGAGCTCCAAATCGATCATTCGGACAGATGAGAGGTGGACATCGGCTGGAAATGGAAGTGAGGGGATGGACCCATATAGGGGGGGAGGGGGCGTTTGAATGCATTTTCCATGTAGCCCTCATTCAGGAAAGTGAGATGAGATTAGCCTGAAAAGGAAAACTGGCCAATCACAGCGCAGGATTGAAAGGACGCTTGATATACAGTAAAGTCTCGTTATATCGATATCGGATATATCGATAGTCCCGGTTATATCGATACTATTTCGATGCACGCACGGTGAAAATTACATGCAAACAGGATCGGATATATCGATAGTCCCGGTTATATCGATATTTTTCGGACTCCCTTGAATATCGATATAACGAGACTTTACTGTATATATATATATATATTTTTGTAATCTTAAATTCTCTCGAGAGGCCGAAGGGACACGTTGGATCTTGTTCTGCTTTCGAAACCGTAAACGAAGTGGGGGGAAAAAAAGCCACATGTTCTTTTCGTAGAGCCAGTTAAAAGAAGAAACAGCTGCCTGAAGATATCAATCGTAAAAGTGATATTATTCGGGAATAATATCACTTTTACGATTGATATAGCTATTAAGCCAACGGAAATATAAATAAGTAAACAAGCTACATATAAATAAATAAATAAATAAATAAATAAATGAATAAGGTTACAAGTCCTTCAAATGTTGCTGATACCTTAAATAAATAAAAAAATAAAAAAATAAATAAAATAAATAAATACATAAATAAGGTTAGAAGTCCTTCAAATGTTGCTGATACCTTAAATAAAAAAAATAAAAAATAAAAATAAATAAATACATAAATAAGGTTAGAAGTCCTTCAAATGTTGCTGATACCTTAAATAAATAAAAAAAAATTAAAAAAAAATAAATAAATACATAAATAAGGTTAGAAGTCCTTCAAATGTTGCTGATACCGTAAATAAATAAATAAAATAAATACATAAATAAGGTTAGAAGTCCTTCAAATGTTGCTGATACCTTAAATAAATAAAAAAATAAAAAATAAATAAAATAAATAAATACATAAATAAGGTTAGAAGTCCTTCAAATGTTGCTGATACCTTAAATAAATAAATAAATAAATAAAAATAAATACATAAATAAGGTTAGAAGTCCTTCAAATGTTGCTGATACCTTAAATAAATAAATAAATACATAAAATAAATAAATACATAAATAAGGTTAGAAGTCCTTCAAATGTTGCTGATACCTTAAATAAATAAAAAAATAAATAAAAAAATAAAATAAATAAATACATAAATAAGGTTAGAAGTCCTTCAAATGTTGCTGATACCTTAAATAAATAAATAAATACATAAAATAAATAAATACATAAATAAGGTTAGAAGTCCTTCAAATGTTGCTGATACCTTAAATAAATAAATAAATAAATAAATAGATCAATCAATCAATCAAGCTAACTAGCTAGCACCAATCTATCTATCACCTAGCTATGTATCAGCTAGCCATCTATTAGCTAGCTAGCTGATAGACGGACGGAGGGACGGATGGCTATGTGGTTATTAGCTATTTATTAGTGATACATTAGCTAGATGACTAGCTATTAGCTGCCTAGTTGTTGGCTATCTATTCGCTATTTACAGTATTTGCTATCCATAAGCTACTATAGTCAGCTACTAGCTGACCATCTATTAGCTATTTATTTGCTATCCATTAGCTAGCTAGCTTTCTATCTATTTGAGTTATTTCGGGTTTGCGTGAACGCTGGCGCACGTGGCTGCCGCTGCTCACCCACAGAAAAGCTTTATCCTGTGCCTGTAAAGTGACCTTGAGAGTTTTGAAAGGCGCTTATAAATGAAATGTATTATTATTATTATTATTATTATTATAAACACTGGCACTTTTTTGAACGCATCCAATCCGATTTGAAGTCAACCTATCTGATTATGAATGAATTGCTCTGATTTGCCATGCATATGGCCATTAGTCAGGATATTCAAGCGCTTTAGCCGATAAAATGTTCTGTTATGTGCATAATTACGCCCCTTATGCGATATATGTATAAAGCATTTTTTTTTTTTAATCCGATCTTTAGCTTGGGGGACATCAAGAATAACGTGAACCAGTCACTCTTAAGTGGTTTGCCGGACAAACTGCACATGCTAATGAGTTAACCAGACAGAATGATCGGTATTAGCGAATTTAAATAGGCAATCAGCGCACCGCTGCCCCCACCAGTCGAAAAGGATTATGTGATTTACATCCAGCTGTGCTTTCCCATTTGCCGCTCTAACACCCTCTTCCCTCTCGGCTGGACACATTTGGCCAAAAGTCCCGAGCGCGCCGGCCATCTCGCCACCTGGCGCATGTCAGACCTCGCCCGTGCCGCTCATGACGTACGTAAATATTCTGTTTTCTCTCATCGCTCCTCAAACCATGCCACAAAAAAAAACATTCGAGCATTAAAGGACAACCGACGCCCTCACGCAAGTTGTGTCCATAATTTGTAAAAATCACTTCAAATGACTTCTACGCAGCGTATTTTACAAAGATTCCACCGCATATAGCTATATTTTACCTTTTAAGACTCGCGCTGAATATTCAGGAAGTCTTGTTTTTGAATTGGTGACGATTCCTGACGTGACGTCACTGAAGGAACGCCCCTGACCGAGAAAGCGACACACAATGCATTGTGGGTACTTTGTTTGGTCTGAAAACTGCATGTTGATCCGTGTTGATGGCAGAATTAGACGGAAAAGACATAAATAACGTGATGGTGAATCGTTGGGTGTTGCACCAAGACTACTATTTGATACTAGTTGACACAAATTTCCAGCAGACAAATCAGCCCATTTCCACCTTCCTACCTACACACCCACCTATCTACCTATCTATCTATCTATCTATCTATCTATCTATCTATCTATCTATCTATCTATCTATCTATCTATCTATCTATCTATCCATCTATCCATCCATCTATCAGCTAGCAGATAGATAGACAGATTTTTGCTAGCTATCTTGATAGCTAGCTATAAATCTAGCGAGCTAGCTGATAGATAGACAGATTGTTGCGAGCTAGCTTGATAGCTAGCTAGGAATCTATGTAGCTAGAAGATTCTGAGATAGTTGTGTTAGCTATGAAGCTAGCTAACTATCAATGTCAGTACAGTGGTACCTCAGTTCTCGACCATAATCCGTTCCAGAACCCTGTTGGAAAACCGAATTGTTCAAACACCGAAACCATTTTTCCCATTACAAATAATGTAAATGGTTTTAATTCGTTCCAACACCCTGAATGTTTACCTTTTTAGTACAGTATTTTATACATTATTTTATGCATGAAATTGCACATTAAAATGCTGACCATCACATAAAAACCAACACAAGCAAAAAAAAATCAAATAAAATAAAACAGCGAGTAGTAAGTTTGAGGATGAGCGGTCGGTCACCATAAGCAGACGCTCCACCCTAAAGAGGAACAGCACGGCAGCCCCGGCGGGCATCTGTTTGCACAGGTGTGCTTACGGGATGTGATTAAGCACGCACACATTACCCGAGCGACGGCGCGATGCTACGCCAAACCAACTGTGGAGAGGTGGTTGGAGGTTGGCGGCTGACATTTGGAGAGCTTCGGGCACAGATGGAACTGATTGGAATTCGAGGATGAATCAAGCCGAGGAGAAAATGAAGCACGGGACCATGACCTGCTGCACGTGCAGATGCTTCTTCTTTGATGCTCAAAACACCGGCAAAAAAACCACATACATGTTTTATAACGTTTATATTTACAAACACAGAGAGAGAGAGAGTGAGGCCGTTCTCCAAAAAAAGAAAATGGCACCCGACTTTTTTTTGTCCTCTATTCCCTGCCCCCAGTCTTCGGTTAAAGCCACGTGATTGGTCAGGAACGCAGCAGTGAGGGGAGGTGGTTTAATCATTAAAGAGACAGGCATACGACAGAGAGAGAGTACAAAATGGATGAAGAACAGTGAAATTCGGACTCGTTTCAACTTTGATAGTTCAAAAGCAGAGTGTAGACTGCAAGGTTAAAATATCCCATCAATCAGGCTCCACAAGTAACCCGCACAAGCCATCTTCCTCATCAAGTGTTTAATGCTGAGGAAACCAGAATGCTGAGGCCACTCCATTCCATCAATAATAATAATAATAATAATATATTTATAAGTAATGTTGAGCAGATTCTTTATTTACATATACATATACATATTTATAAGTGCCTTTAATAATCATAATAATAATAACAATAATAATAATAATAATAATAATAATGATAATGGGTGTACGGATGGATGGATGGATTTGCCTTTATTAGTCTTGCAGTGGAGAAATTTACAATATAATAATAATAATAATAATAATAATAATAATAATAATAATGATAATGATAATGGGTGTACGGATGGATGGATTTGCCTTTATTAGTCTTGCAGTGGAGAAATTTACAATATAATAATAATAATAATAATAATAATAATAATAATAATAATAATAATAATAATAATGATAATGGTGTACGGATGGATGGATGGATTTGCCTTTATTAGTCTTGCAGTGGAGAAATTTACAAAATAATAATAATAATAATAATAATAATAATAATAATAATAATAATAATAATAATAATAATGATAATGGGTGTACGGATGGATGGATGGATTTGCCTTTATTAGTCTTGCAGTGGAGAAATTTACAATAATAATAATAATAATAATAATAATAATGATAATGATAATGGGTGTACGGATGGATGGATTTGCCTTTATTAGTCTTGCAGTGGAGAAATTTACAATAATAATAATAATAATAATAATAATAATAATAATAATAATAATAATAATAATGATAATGATAATGGGTGTACGGATGGATGGATTTGCCTTTATTAGTCTTGCAGTGGAGAAATTTACAATATAATAATAATAATAATAATAATAATAATAATAACAATAATAATAATAATAATAATAATAATAATAATGATAATGATATTGGGTGTACGGATGGATGGATGCATTTGCCTTTATTAGTCTTGCAGTGGAGAAATTTACAATATAATAATAATAATAATAATAATAATAATAATAATAATAATAATAATAATAATAATAATAATAATAATAATAATGATGATGATGATGATGATGATAATAATAATACATTTAATTTCTAGGTTGCTTTGGCAGATCTGTGGGCACTTGAAGCCTCAACACACCTGTTTCCACGGATAGATCGATACTATTCACACCGACAAGCTGCTTCATGCTTTAAATGTAAAGCGTGTGTGAATTCATTCATCGGAAAAGAAGATAAAAGTCCTCCTCCCACAAAAACAATTAACTCAAAGCGAGAAAAATAGCAAAGCAATTTTCTTTATTTATGTTAGCGCCGCTCAACCGATTTCCTCTTCCGCAGCTACCAAGCCGTAAATCTCGTGAGGTTTTGGAGTTTATTATATTTTATTTTTTTTTCTCCCATTCCGCAGAACTTTCAAGCCATTTCAGATGACCTCACAGCGGAGCAGCGACAAAAAAAATATATATATATATATTTATTTATTTCTATCTTCCACAAACGAGAAAGAAAATCCCATTTCACAGCAAGCCAGGAAACGAACAGGCACACAAGAGAAGCTTCTCAAAGAGAAATTGGAGCTGCAAATCAAAAAAAAGGTGCTCACCCCAACATATCCCACCTTAAAAAAAAAGAAAGAAACAGCAGACAGATTTAACGCTAACTCACCCCCAATGTACGATTGCAAAAGCTTACGGCGCGCTGACAACTTGAAGTCATTTACAAGCAAAAAAAACAATAGAAGCTAAAATAAATAAATGAATAAATAAATAAATAAAAGTCTTGAGAACTCAAGTAGTGTGTCACATTAAAGAAAGAAAATAGAATATAAAATAAATAAATAAGTAATTCGAAATAAATGAATGAATGAATGGATGAATAAATAAATAAATAAATAAATAAATAAATAAATAAATAAAAGTCTTGAGACCTCAAGTAGTGTGTCACATAAAAGCAAATAAAATAAAATATGAAATAAATGAATAAATAAATAAATAAATAAATAAATAAAAGTCTTGAGAACTCAACTAGAGTGTCACTTTAAATAAAAAAAAATTGAATATAAAATAAATAAGTAATTCGAAATAAATGAATAAATAAATAAATGAATGAATAAATAAATAAAAGTCTTGAGAACTCAAGTAGTGTGTCACATAAAAGCAAATAAAATAAAATATGAAATAAATAAATAAATAAATCGAAATAAATAAATGAATAAATGTTTAAATAAATTAATAAATAAAAGTATTGAGAACTCAAGTAGTGTCTCACATTAAAGCAAGAAAATAGAATATAAAATAAATAAATACACAATTATTTCAAAATAAATAAATAAATAAATAATATAAAAATAAATACATAGATAGATAGATAGATAGATAGATAGATAGATAGATAGATAGATAGATAGATAGATAGATAGATAGATAGATAGATAGATAGATAGATAGATAGATAGATAAATAAAAGTCTTGAGAACTCAAGTAGTGTGTCACATAAAAGCAAATAAAATAAAATATGAAATAAATAAATAAATAAATAAATCGATATAAATAAATGAATAAATGTATAAATGAATAAATACATAAATAAATAAATGAATAAAAGTCTTGAGAACTCAAGTAGTGTCTCACATTAAAGCAAGAAAATAGAATATAAAATAAATACATAATTAATTCAAAATAAATAAATAGGTAATATAAAAATAAATAGATAGATAGATAGATAGATAGATAGATAGATAGATAGATAGATAGATAGATAGATAGATAGATAGATAGATAGATAGATAGATAGATAGATAGATAGATAGATAGATAGATAGATAGATAGATAGATAGATAGATAGATAGATAGATAAAAGTCTTGAGAGCTCAAGTAGTGTGTCACATAAAAGCAAAAAAATACAATATAAAATAAATATATAAATAATTCGGAATAAATAAATAAAGATTTTGAGCGCTCCAGTCTGTAACTGAGAAGCAAAATAAATAATAGAATATTAAAAAAACATAAATAAATAAATACATAACTAAATTAAAAAAATAAATAAATACATGTCTTGACAGCTCTAGTGTGTCATTTAGAAGCAAAAAAAAACAACGGAATATAACATAAATAAATACATACATAAATAAATAAATAAACACAAAGGCTACAATCGCAAGCAAAAAAATAAATGTCACTGGAACCCCAGAAATAGAATTGTGTCAATGGAGAATGTGGAAAAAAAAGCATTTGTAAACCACAACGAGGCACATTTTGGTTTTTCTCAAGGTGCATATTTGAAAATAGTGAGCCAAGCTCTTGCGTCCGTTTCAGCGTCAGTTTGGAAGGCTGTGCTGTGATTGACACTTCGTCACTCCGTTAGGTTGTTCTTCCATGGGTGCGATTTATTTATTTTTCTTGGACAAAGCAAACAAACCGCAAACTCCGCATAGAAGGGATGAAAAATACGGCAGAATTTGTGCTTCTTGGGGGGGGAAAGAAATAAATTTGGGTCGCCTGGCAGCAAATAACATCATCATTGTGTCACTTGGGAGAGAAAAAAAAATCTATCACAACGGCGCCTACGGGGAGGAAGATATATTGTGTCGCTGAGATGGCAAAATAAATAAATAAATCAACAAAACAACAACAAAAAACAAAAACAAAAAAAACTGAAATCGTACTGCCTGCAGGCAGGAAAAAAAACGTCCAAAATTTGGTCACGAGCGCCATAGAGTATAAATCCAGTTTAGGAGTATGATAGATGTGTCTGTGTTTAGACTTACTTTCTCTGACATGGAGCTGCAGGAGACAAACACATTTTTATTGGCTGACCGCACAGCCGGTCTCCATCTTTGCTATTTCGTCTGTTGTGGACCAAGCAACCCCCTCACCTCCTCCCCCCAAAAAAACACTTGCCGCAACTATAACAAGCTTCAATCTGCTCTCACGTCTCAGCTCCCGTTGAGCCCAAAGTCAACGCGGGGTGGTTCTGCTAGCGTGAAATGCTAGCAATGTACTGTATATACTCCCGGAGCGGCGTCGCTGGCGTTTGTTGGTGCGACGGGAGTAAGAAAGGGGGTAGAGAAGGCCGCCGCCACTGCTGAAAAGGACGCTTTGATCCTCTCCGCTTTCATTTCGAACTGCTTCATGTCACAAAGGGGGTACAGCAAGTGCTGAAGAATGAATGAATCTCTGTGTCTTTGTGTTGTCATTTTATTTGGTAACATCCAACTTACGACCGAGTTCTGTTCTGACCAAATGGTGGTAAGTCGAAACGGTTGTAAGTAGAAATCCATTCAAAATTATTAATAGAGACTCCAAGCTAAATGACACGCAACCTCTTCATGTCACAAAGGGGGTACAGCAAGTGCTGAAGAATGAATGAATCTCTGTGTCTTTGTGTTGTCATATTATTTGGTAACATCCAACTTACGACCGAGTTCCGTTCTGACCAAATGGTGGTAAGTCGAAACGGTTGTAAGTAAAAATCCATTCAAAATTATTAATAGAGATTCCAAGCTAAATGACACGCAACCTCTTCATGTCACAAAGGGGGTACAGCAAGTGCTGAAGAATGAATGAATCTCTGTGTCTTTGTGTTGTCATATTATTTGCTAACATCCGACTTACGACCGAGTTCCGTTTTGACCAAATGGTGGTAAGTCGAAGCGGTTGTAAGTAGAAATCCATTCAAAATTATTAATAGAGACTCTAAGCTAAATGACACGCAACCTCTTCATGTCACAAAGGGGGTACAGCAAGTGCTGAAGAATGAATGAATCTCTGTGTCTTTGTGTTGTCATATTATTTGGTAACATCCAACTTACGACCGAGTTCCGTTCTGACCAAATGGTGGTAAGTCGAAGCGGTTGTAAGTAGAAATCCATTCAAAATTATTAATAGAGACTCCAAGCTAAATGACACGCAACCTCTTCATGTCACAAAGGGGGGTACAGCAAGTGCTGAAGAATGAATGAATCTCTGTGTCTTTGTGTTGTCATATTATTTGCTAACATCCGACTAACGACCGAGTTCCCTTCCGACCAAACGGTGGTAAGTCGAAATGGTCGTAAGTAGAAATCCATTCAAAATGTTGAATAGAGACTCCAAGGCTAAACGACACGCAAACTCTTCATGTCACAAAGGGGGTACAGCAAGTGCTGAAGAAGTAATGAATCTCCGTGTCTTTGTGTTGTCATATTATTTGTTACAGATAACACCTGACTTACGACCAAGTTCTGTTCAGGCCGAACGGCCGTAAGTCGAAATGGTCGTAAGTATACAATACAAATTAATAAACTAACAAACAAATACAGAAAAAAACTAAATATATAAATAACCTGACGAATAAATGCAAGAAAATAAATAAATAAACAAATTGAAAAATAAATGAATACATGACTAAATAAATAAATAGATAGATAAATAAATAAATAAATAAACAGATAAATAAGTAAATAATAAATAAAACCATAAATAAATAAATACATAAATAAATAAATACATAAACGGATTAATTAATTAAAAAATACATTTAAATACATTAGAATAAATTAGAATAAAATACGGAATGTCAGATTTGAAGTATCGCTGCCTGGTACCAGCATCTTTTATGAGTGTGAATGTCTGTACTGTGTTTATAGCAATTTTAGCCTGTTTTGCTGTTTCACACTTGGCTCGCTCACGTCATACTGTCAACAAAAGAGCCACGCTCAAACAAATTCAGACAGATGGATGTCAATCTCAAACACAAATTGGCCAATCCGTCCAGAGATGCCGAAAACCCGATGGAAAGCCGCGTACAACGGTGAGATTCCCTTTTGTTCAAATGGGCTTACCAGGCTTCCCATTTTGTCTACTTGTCTGACCCATCGCGGTAACGCTGTAGAAAACGGGGCTAAAAAAGAGCGAGAGTGCGTTTTTCACACACAGATTGCAGCGTTGGTGCACAGCTAGCACGTCGGACACAGATTGTCCGCTGACCTGGACGCTCGCCGACCCGCCTGACCTTGCTACTTTGTGCCGATGAGTGCTTCATCACTGCCCAGACCGCCCCCCCCCCCCCCCCAAACTACAAATACATTCTTTGCCCGGGACAAAGTGGTGAAAGTACATGAGCGGAGTACAGAAAAGGGGGGGGGGGGGGGGTGAAATGAATAAAGAAGTAACAACGGGAAAAAAATACACGTGGACAGGTTTGGCAGCCGTCCATGAAGAAGACAGCTGGCAGCGTCATCCTTCACAAACCATGGAAGTAAGCCTCCGGACAGCTGGAGAAAAGGAAGTGAAATAGGGGGAGGAATGAGGGGGGTTGTGCTTGTACATAATACTAATTTATTTATGTATTTATGTATTTATGTATTTGGATTGGATTGGATTTGCCTTTATTAGTCTCGCAGTGGAGAAATTTAGTGGAGCAAAGGAATGGAGAAAGGAATGAAAGTAGAAAAACAAAATACAGGAGCTGCTGGAAAGGCATTTATTATTATTATTATTATTATATTTTTTTTAATTATTATTATATTTTTTTTAATTATTATTATTTTTTTAATTATTATTATTATTATTATTATTGTTATTATTATTATTATTATTATATTTTTTTAATTATTATTATATTTTTTTTAATTATTATTATTTTTTTAATTATTATTATTATTATTATTATTATTATTATTATTAGGTATGTATTTGCTTATCTGTTTGTTTATTTATTTATTAACAAACTAAATAACTAAATACTTTATTTATTTATTTATTAGTTTATATCTTTGTTTACTTATTTATGTATTCTGTACTCATTTATTTATTCATTTATTTATTTATCCATTTATTTATTTATTCATTCATTTTTTCGTGTATTCATTCATTTATATATATATATATATATATATATTCATTCATTTATGTACGTATTCATTCATTTATGTATGATTGTATTCATTTATGTGTGTATGTATTTATTCATTTATAATAATAATAATAATAATACATTTCATTTATAAGCACCTTTTAAAACTCTTAAGGACACTTTACAGTCACGGAATATTTATTTTGTTATTATTTTTTATTTTAATTATTATTATTATTATTATTATTATTATTATTATTGATATTATTATTATTGATATTATTATTATTATTATTATTATTATTATTATTATTATTATTATTATTAACGACTACTTAGATCACTTGACCATTGGTCCAGTTTCGGTCGACACATTAGCACGCTAGCATTCAGAAGCAATTGCCATTCAATGAGGTGCCAGCCTCCATTTTGGCGAGAAGAAACAAGGCACAATAACGAAAGAATGTCTTCGAGAAGGCCGTGAATATTCAAGACGAGGAAAACCCCACTTCCAGTTTCAGAAAATGAACTCCATCTTTGGCATGATAAGGTGATAGAAGCTCTGACGACCTTGTCTGAAGGTGAGTCTGCTGACTGCTTGTTCACTCTGGTGCAAAAGACGAAAAGAGGAGATGAAGACGAATGGGAAGGAGCTCGAAGGGGGCCGGTGCTGATCACCAGCCGGTCATTCCACTCGGGCGATCGCCTCATCCAGAGTGCAATAGACAGAGAGAGAGAGAGAGAGAGAGAGAGAGAGAGAGAGAGAGAGAGAGAGAGAGAGAGAGAGAGAGAGAGAGAGAGAGAGAGAGAGAGAGAGAGAGAGAGAGAGAGAGAGAGAGAGGCCCAATGAGGCAGGACAAGTGTAGTCATAACAACGCTAACGCTAGCCATGGTGATGTGCCATTTGCACCCGAATGTCATAAATCATACGCAGCCTGTTAGCCGAAACGCAACAACAAGATGACCAAATCAATCGCAAGCTTTGTTCAAAAGGGAACATTTTTATTTTAGGTTTTGTCCAGTTTCCGTGAATTTCATTGCCGCAAAAAAAAAAAAAATGGATGAATCATTTATAAGGGCATCTCTTTATTTAGCTATCTAGCTATTTAGCTGGCTATCTGGCTGCCTACCTAGCTGGCTACCTGGCTGGCTAGCTAGCTATTTTCTGTCTATTAGCTATCTGGCTATCTAGCTTGCTATCTGGCTGGCTCTCTAGCTATTTAGCTGGCTATCTGGCTGGCTACCTGGCTGGCTAGCTAGCTATTTGCTGTCTATTAGCTATCTCGCTACTTATCTGGCTATCTAGCTGGCTACCTAGCTGGCTACCTGGCTGGCTAGCTAGCTATTTTCTGTCTATTATCTATCTGGCTATCTAGCTGGCTATCTGGCTGGCTCTCTAGCTATTTATCTGGCTATCTGGCTGCCTACCTGGCTGGCTAGCTAGCTATTTGCTGTCTATTAGCTATCTCGCTACTTATCTGGCTATCTAGCTGGCTACCTAGCTGGCTACCTGGCTGGCTAGCTAGCTATTTGCTGTCTATTAGCTATCTCGCTATTTAGCTGGCTATCTGGCTGCCTACCTCGCTGGCTACCTGGCTGGCTAGCTAGCTATTTTCTGTCTATTAGCTATCTGGCTATCTAGCTAGCTATTTGCTGTCTATTAGCTATCTCGCTACTTAGCTGGCTATCTAGCTGGCTATCTGGCTGCCTACCTAGCTGGCTAACTGACTGGCTAGCTAGCTATTTTCTGTCTATTAGCTATCTGGCTATCTAGCTGGCGCTCTGGCTGGCTCTCTAGCTATTTAGCTGGCTATCTAGCTGGCTATCTGGCTGCCTACCTAGCTGGCTAGCTAGCTATTTGCTGTCTATTAGCTATCTGGCTGGCAATCTAGCTGGCTACCTAGCTGGCTGGCTATCTATTAGATATCTAGCTGGCTATCTGTTAACTAGCTATTATCAAGCTAGCTAGATTTCTATCTATTTGAGTGACGTCACGTCTGGAATCGTCACCAACTCGGAAACAAGACTGAATATTCAGTGACAATTAAAGTCAACTTCATTCCCAGCGAAATTTACTGCCAAATATTTGTCATTCAAGCGGGCGGGGGGGAGGCAAACGACAACTTCAATGACCCATTAGCTCGCTTCCTCTTTTTGTAAATTGTCCCGTTTTTCCTCACCCCCCCCCTCCGCCCCTGTCCAAATTTCCGTTTTCCTCTCCCGTGGCGCCGCAAAGTACGAGGACGTGTTATATACGGATGTGAAATTAATTGGATCACAGGGTGCAAGCGCGTCGGCGTGTAAGGTTGAATTGCCGCTCCCTGAGAGTTCCTTCCAAGGCAGCCGGTGGAAATCACGAATCTGCCCCTTATACGTCCATCGGAATACAAATAAGTATTCCTTGGAGTAGTTCATATATATATATATATATATATATATATATATATATATATATATATATATATATATATATATATATATATATATATATATATATATATATATATATATATATGCTCAACTATGTTTGACGTGTTGCTACCACGCTTGCGTTGGGTGTACTTTCAAATGTGGGTTAGGAAATCCCCACTCGAGGTTATTACGTGCGCTAATGCTAATGAAGCCGTTTGCTGCGAATGGAGATGCTAAGCCGCGTGCACGCGCTCTAATAGAGCATCACAGTTGACAATGAAAGAAATCCTAATGACTAAATTCAAGCCTTGTCCGCCAAAAGCCGGACAAGCTGGCTCGTGTTAACGCCGGGCTTTTATGGGGATGCCAAAGGCTGCCGGCTGCGGTCCCAATGAATGTGAAACGAGGGCTGAACATCTTTGAAAAAAACAAAACAAATATATACAATAAAGTCTGGTTATATCGATATCGGATATATCGATAGTCCCGGTTATATCGATACTATTTCTATGCACGCACGGAGAAAATGACATGCAAACAGGGTCGGATATATCGATAGTCCCGGTTATATCGATATTTTTTCGGACTCCCATGAATATCGATATAACGAGACTTTACTGTATATATATTATCGACAGAGGCTTATAGAGGCGACTTTAGTGAAACAATAAAAATACACAAAACTACACAAAAATGGACCCTTTGTAAATGAATTTGTACTGTTTTTTTATGTATTTATGTATGTATTTATTTATTTTTATTTCTCCATTTATTTATTTTTACTGATCTATGTATGTATTTATTTATGTATTTATTTATCAATTTATTTATTTGTTTGCTTCTCTATCTATTCACCTAGGTATTTATTTATTATTTGTCCGTTTATTTGTGCATTTATTTTTCCATTTATTCGTCCGTGTATTCATTTATGTATGCATTTATTTGCGTATTTCTTTCTTTCTTTCTTTCTTTATTTATGTCAATTGTATTATCAATTTTTATCAATTTATCCATTTAGTTATATATTTATGTGTATTATTCATGCGTTTATTCATTTATTTATTTATTTATTTGTGTATTTATTTGTGTATTTATTTATTTATTTATTATTTGGCTGTTTATTTGTGCATTTATTTTTCCATTTATTTGTCCGTGTATTCATTTATGTATGCATTTATTTGCGTATTTCTTTCTTTCTTTCTTTCATTCTTTCTTTCTTTCTTTCTGTCAATTGTATTATCAATTTATCCATTTAGTTATATATTTATGTGTATTATTCATGCGTTTATTCATTTATTTATTTATTTATTTATTTATTTGTGTATTTATTATTTGTCTGTTTATTTGTGCATTTATTTTTCCATTTATTTGTCCGTGTATTCATTTATGTATGCATTTATTTGCGTATTTCTTTCTTTCTCTTTATTTATTTATTTATTTATTTATGTCAATTGTATTATCAATTTTTATCAATTTATCCATTTAGTTATATATTTATGTGTTTATTATTCATGCGTTTATTCATTCATTTATGTATGTATGTATGTATGTATGTATGTATGTATGTATGTATGTATGTATGTATGTATGTATGTATGTATGTATGTATGTATGTATGTATTTGTGTATTTATTTGTGTATTTATTTATTTATTTATTATTTGTCTGTTTATTTGTGCATTTATTTTTCCATTTATTTGTCCGTGTATTCGTTTATGTATGCATTTATTTGCGTATTTCTTTCTTTCTTTCTTTCTCTTTCTTTCTTTCTTTATTTATTTATGTCAATTGTATTATCAATTTTTATCAATTTATCCATTTAGTTATATATTTATGTGTATTATTCATGCGTTTATTCATTCATTCATTTATTTATGTATGTAAGTATTTATTTATTTATTATTTGTCTGTTTAGTTGTGCATTTATTTTTCCATTTATTTGTCCGTGTATTCATTTATGTATGCATTTATTTGCGTATTTCTTTCTTTCATTTTATTTATTTATTTATTTATTTATTTATTTATTTATTTATTTATTTATTTATGTCAATTGTATTATCAATTTTTATCAATTTATCCATTTAGTTATATATTTATGTGTTTATTATTCATGCGTTTATTCATTTATTTATTTATGTATTTATTTATGTATTTATGTATGTATTTATTTATGTATGTATGTATTTATTTATTTATTTATTTATTTTAATCGGCACAGTGACCAATCCCAAATTCAAGAGTCGACAGACTAACGACAACTCATGACACTATAAAGTATTTTTTTCTGTAAACTAAACCAGCTAGCTGCAACATGTGAGTTAGCGATGGTGATTCCGCTTCTGTCCGCTATGCTAATCGACGCTCCAAGTGCACTGGTGGTGCAGGGTTGGGGGGTAATTCAGGGCATTAGCAATGGTAGAGGCGTGCCCGGGACTGTCTGGAGAGATAGGACAGAATGACACACTCAGCTGGGGCTTGAAAGCGGACATTTCCTGCGGTGATGGACCCGATACGGGGTGAACAAGCGCTTAGTGACACATTCCTGCGAGCAAAACAACAGAGGGTGGGGGCCAGCTGGACGCCCCGTCTTCTGATGGGCAAAAGAAGGAACGTTGGAATTAGGAAGCCATTGTTTATTTTGGCTGCAGTTGTTGTTCGCCTCGGGAAAATCGGGGTGAAAGCTTCGGTAATGGAATTGAAAGGCTATTCGGAAGCACAACAATGTCATATTGTGATATTATTTTCGATGCCGCTTATCCTGTTCAGGCGATCCCGGGTTGACTTTGGGCCAACACGGTCTGGGCGCCAGTCAGCAGGCACGTTCACACATGGGAGAATTCTCAGATCTCTGAATTGCTTGTATCGACTTTCTCCAGTTGTACTTCTTCAAAAAGTAATGAGTGAAGGGAGTCAGAAACGAGTCGATTCGTATGCCTTTGCCTTGAAGAGGTGCAACGAATTTACATAACAATTCATTAACTACATTGGGTTAATTTGCAATACAACTTTGTCTTAATGCTAACGTACAACACTTAATGCCACAGAGAGGCTAAGAGTCCAATCCACCAGCTAAAGCAGAGGTCCCCAACCCCCAGGCCGCGGGCCGGTACCGGTCCGTGGGTCATTTGGTGCCGGGCCGCGCAGAAAGAATCAATAATTTACATAATTTCCGTGTTATTTATTATCTGAATCCGAACTACGTTTTATTTTGAAAAATGACCAGATTACATATGTCTATGCATGTCAAAACGCTTGTCTAGGTCACCTGATACATACCGCTAAAATTAGCCCACCGTAAGCTCGCAAAATGAGTAAAAAAACAAACGTCTTTGGAAAGTTTCTGCTAATAAAGTTGTATAAAGATAAGACAATGGATTTACATTTATTATTATATTTAAAAGACAGAAAAAAAACTGTTTCCATGCCTGTTGTATTATTTTATTTTGTAGTATTTATCCGCCGATCCGTGAAAATATTGTCTGACATTAACCCGGTCCGTGGCGCAAAAAAGGTTGGGGACCACTGAGCCCCTTTTGCAACATTTATTTCTAAACTTTTGAAATAAGCGCGTCATTGTATACATTTTTTTGTATTATGGTGGATCGTGGATGCTAGTAAAATACTGTAGAGTTCTATGCTTCTGACCAAAAACACTTGAGCTGCCTTTTTAATGGGAGTTGAAACGGATTAACGGTATTTCCAACCATCGCGATAGGGAAGGATGATTTGAGATAAGAATGGCTTGAGTTGGTCAGCAGATAGATAGTGAGATAGCTAGATAGCTCGAAAGCTAGACTGTTAGATAGTTAGATAGCTAGACAGATAGATCACTTAGCTAGCTGGCTGATGTTTTTAGCTATCTATCTTGCTGATTCTTTCTCCTAGTTAGCTAACTGAAAGTTAGCTGATGCTTTTATCTAGCGAGCTAGGTCGAGATGGATGGATGGATACAGTATAGATAGACCACTTAGCTCGCTAGCTGATGTTTTTAGCTAGCTATCTTGCTGATTCTTTCTCCTAGTTAGCTAACTGAAAGTTAGCTGATGCTTTTATCTAGCGAGCTAGGTCGAGATGGATGGATGGATACAGTATAGATGGATAGATAGACCACTTAGCTCGCTAGCTGATGTTTTTAGCTAGCTATCTTGCTGATTCTTTCTCCTAGTTAGCTAACTGAAAGTTAGCTGATGCTTTTATCTAGCGAGCTAGGTCGAGATGGATGGATGGATACAGTATAGATGGATAGATAGACCACTTAGCTCGCTAGCTGATGTTTTTAGCTAGCTAGCTTGCTGATTCTTTCTCCTAGTTAGCTAACTGAAAGTTAGCTGATGCTTTTATCTAGCGAGCTAGGTCGAGATGGATGGATGGATACAGTATATATGGATAGATAGACCACTTAGCTCGCTATCTGATGTTTTAAGCTAGCTAGCTTGCTGATTCTTTCTCCTAGTTAGCTAACTGAAAGTTAGCTGATGATTTTATCTAGCGAGCTAGGTCGAGATGGATGGATGGATACAGTATAGATGGATAGATAGACCACTTAGCTCGCTATCTGATGTTTTTAGCTAGGTAGCTTGCAGATTCTTTCTCCTAGTTAGCTAACTGAAAGTTAGCTGATGCTTTTATCTAGCGAGCTAGGTCGAGATGGATGGATGGATACAGTATAGATGGATAGATAGACCACTTAGCTCGCTAGCTGATGTTTTTAGCTAGCTAGCTTGCTGATTCTTTCTCCTAGTTAGCTAACTGAAAGTTAGCTGATGCTTTTATCTAGCGAGCTAGGTCGAGATGGATGGATGGATACAGTATAGATGGATAGATAGACCACTTAGCTCGCTAGCTGATGTTTTTAGCTAGCTAGCTGATGCATTCACCTAGTTAGCATACTAAAAGCTAGCTGATGCTTTTATCTAGCTAGCTAAAAGCATGAGATAGATAGATAGTTTAGCTAGCTGATGTTATAAGCTAGCTAGCTGTCTGATGCTTTCACCTAGTGAGCTAGCGAAAAGCTAGCTGATGCTTTTATCAAGCTAGCTAGCTCAAGATAGAAAGTTAAAATGTATACATACAATGTATATAGATAATTTAGATATATAATTGATACAGATTAAGACCCAACATTTTTCCACTCCACTAGTGATGAGTTTGTTTGTTTTTCCATCGAGCAACACATATTGAGCATTTATTTTATTTAACTATTCCAAGTACGTTCCACCAGACCGCAATCAAATCCCCAAAAAACTTCTTATGAACAGCTCAATTTAAAATAAATGTGAATATATTGCTGTTGCTAGTGTGCAAGGGTGATATTCCACGATAGATTACCCGGACTGCTGAGATGATCATTATTAATCAGAGCGCCGTTTCATAACCGTCTTTTATCATAAGTGTAATTGTCACCGAAGAGACGTGCTTCTACCCCATTTCAATGAACGTAAATTAGCCATTTTCTCTTTCATTGACGCGATGCAAGCTAATCTCCCTCATTCAGCGCGTTTGCCGAGGATGTCAAAGCGTCGCCGCGCCTTTGAATGAGCCGCTCTGCATAAACGTGAGCAACTACAAATGTGCTATTCAACTCTCTTCCCCCCGCCTGGAGAGTCTCGGTATTTCACCCCCACCCTTCTATGAAGTCACATTTCTTCGACGCACGTAGTGGATTTGTTCTAGGAGGCTTTGTTAAAGGACAAACGACACCATTTTTTTGTTTCCTAACTGACATCAGAAAAAACGTTTTATAGCATCTAAAACACTCAAAACACGCAGGCTGATATTTTTAGTCAAATGCAAAACACTAATAAAAATGAGTTACAGTGTCCCAAAACTACTTCAAAATGACCTCGGAGATGCCGAGTTTCAGTAGGTCCGGCCCCCTTGTTTGTGACGTCACGCCAAGACGTCTTGACTTGCTCTAGAATCTAAACAATGGCTTTAGATTCGAAGAAGATGCTTTCTTGTTACTCATTCAGTTATGAATATGATTCATATAGTTCTGAAGAGGAAAGCATAAATGTTTGCGTTCGATTAAAGAAGTCATTTGGTGTCATTAAGCGGCATCTGACTGCAGTCTAGCGTCCCAGAAGATGGCGCCCAAGCTCCGTTGGAAATGGGCTGATTTGTGTCAACTAGTATCAAATAGTAGTCTTGGTGCAACGCACAACGATTCACTTTCACGTTATTTATATTTTCCTTCTAATTTTGCCATCAACACGGATCAACACGAAGTTTTCAGACCAAACAAAGTACCCCAAATGCATTGTGTGTCGCTTTCTCGGTCAGGGGCGTACCTTCCGTGACGTCACGTCAGGAATCGTCACCAACTCAAAAACAAGACTTCCTAAACATTCAGTGTCAGTCTTAAAATGTAAAATATAGCTATATGCGGTGGAATATGCGGTAAAATACGCTCAGTAGAAGTCATTTCAAGCCATTTTACAAATTATGGACACAACTTGTGCGGAGACGTCGATTGTCCTTTAAGTGTTGTTATTATTTTGAAGTGGTAGTTGCTGATCTGGTCTTGTGATACCTTGGCCAGGCGTTCAGGACAACTGGCACAATAAAAATAAACAAAAAAAAATCAATAAATACCCAACACACAGGGGCACATTCACACCGGCATACTGATTTACTAAAATCTCAAATGACAGGTGCGAAATTGGCTGTTTGTAGATTGTGCGCTTTGTTTTCATTGGACGCCATTTACCTTGCGTTCGCTCACTCTCGTGCCGGGCTTAAAAACGTTAAAGGGCGCCATGTGTAAAAGTGGTGTTCTACTTTCGGGGAACGACTTTTCCGCTGTAAATTTGGGAGAGTAGCGAGAGTGAAAAATGATGTTTGAAGTGATGGAAGTTGAAGTATTTGCGGAAAAGTCCAATAAGCGTGACTGAGTTAGAGAAAAGCCAAATTGATTGGCCCGAAAAATGGGTGGTGTCGATCCTGTATTACACTGCATTGGAAACGTGGGACGAAAAACGTATATATTATATTGTAGTTATATTCAGTTATAATATTGTAGGTGATAAGGCATGACTCCTTCTTGTGACTGGCTACAAAACAGACCTGAAATCATTCAGAATCTACAAAATCATGTTTTATTTATTTTATTTTTTATTCAGTTATGTGTGTGTTTATTTATTTAATTATTCAGCTATATGGTTATGTATTTATCTATCTTTGATTGATTTATTTAAATATGTATGTATTTATCTATCTATCCATCTATTTGTCTTTTTATTTATTTATTTATTTATCTATTTATTTATTTATGTATTTATTTTTTATTTATTTATATTTGCTTTATTTTTGGGTAGAAAACCACACAGAATACTTTTTTTATTTATTTACTTATTTATTGATGTATCTACCTATTTATCAATTTATTCATTTGCCTTTTTATTTATTTATTTATTTATTTGTGTGTTTATTTGTTTATTTATGTGTTTATATTGTGTTTATTTTTGGGCAGAAAACCACACGGAACATTCTTTTTATTTATTTACTCATTTATTGATGTATCTATTTATCAATTTATTCATTTTCTTTTTTTTAATTAATTAATTTGTTTATGTATTTATATTTGGTTTATTTCTGGGCAGAAAACCACACGGAACGTTCTTTTTATTTATTTACTTATTTATTGATGTATCTATCTATTTATCAATTTATTCATTTGCCTTTTTTTAATTTATTTATTTATTTATTTGTTTATTTGTTTGTTTTTTATGTGTTTATATTTTGTTTATTTTTGGGCAGAAAACCACACGGAACTTTGTATTTATTTACTTATTTATTAATGTATGTATCTATTTATCAATTTATACATTTGCCTATTTATTTATTTATTTGTGTGTTTATTTTTGTGTTTGTTTATTTGTTTATTTTTTGGTTCATTTTGGGCAGAAACCCACACTGAACTTGTTAAATCTGTTTAGTTTTATATATTTATTTATGTATTATTTATGTGTTGATTTATTTATTTATGTAATTATTTATTGAATAATTTTCTATTTATTTATTGATTATATTTATTGATTTATTCAGTCATTTTTTCCAAAATGAACTGTGCAGCAAGTTACGGGAAAAAACATTTTCAACTTCCGTGACCTGACAAAGTTTCACCAAGTAAAGTCGGGCGGAACCACTGATGTGAATCACTGTTTGGCCTCTTTTTCCTTGAAGGTATTATCTAGTCAATCTGAATGGTAATCTTCGAAAAAAAGGATGTAAGGCCGGGCTCCCTAAAAACGGCACGTTACACAAACAAATACCAGGCGGCAGCATCCGTAGCCGTCTGACCTCACCTCGCCGGTGTTATGAAAGCCGCATCGAGCTGTGTGGCATGTCCATGCATGACTTTGTGTCTTCAGTGCAATGCGGAAAAGGGAGAGAAAAAAAAAAAAAAGCAATTCACCACACGTCGCGAACAAAAGCACACATCTGGTTCTATTCAGGATGCCTGGAATTCTTTGCCTGCTTGGTTCAGATTACGACTTGCGGCCCCCACGCTGTCTGTCTATGCAGGGGAGTAGATAAACTCGTGCTGCTCTGGACAATGCCTCGACTATTCTGCGAGCAAGAGTGGAAGCCTGCCCCCCCGGGAGGTGGTGGGGGGGAGGGGAAATGGAACAACCTACCCAATTTTCGTCATGTTCTTGAAAAAGCTTAAAGGACAACCGACGCCTGCGGACAAGTTGTGTCCATAATTTGTAAAATCACTTCAAATGACTTCTACTGAGCGTATTTTACAAAGATTCCACCGCATGTAGCTATATTTTACCTTTTAAGACTCGCGCTGAATATTCCGGAAGTCTTGTTTTTGAGTTGGTGACGAGTCCGTACGTTACGTCACTGAAGGAACGCCCCTGACCAAAAAAAGGACACATTGTAGCAGTCCTTCCATCACGTCAATGCTTTTGCTGTACTTGTTTGGTCTGAAAACTTCGTGTTTCACCAAAAAATAGGCAGAAGAGGGCGACAAAGCTCCGTGTAAGGAATTAATCAGCCTGTGGAAATGGGGTGATTAATTCCTCACACGGAGCTTGGTCGCCATTTTCTGCCTCTTTTTTCGTGATCCATTTCCCCCCAACGTTGCCTCAAAATGGCACAGAATAAATTCTTTAATTGGTCGCAAACATGTATGCTTTCCTCTTCAGAACTATTTGAATCATATTCATAACTGGATGAGTAACAAGAAAGCATATTCTCCGAATCTGAAGCCATTGTTTTAGCAATGCAAGACGTCTTGGCGTGATGTCACGAACTGGGGGCGGGACTTTCTGAAAATGCCCAATTCACAGCTCAATTTTTTGCAGATTTTGGACACTTTAAGTCATTTTTTATTGGTGTTTTGCATTTGTATAAAAATATCATACTGCGTGTTTTGGGCATTTTAGATGCTATAAAACGTTTTTCTGATGTCAGTTAGGAAACAAAAAAGTGACGTCGGTTGTCCTCTAACGCTCTATGTTCACCATGGTAATGTTTAAACGTGCCTTCAAAATAAGATACACCACAAAAACAAGTGAAACGAAGGCAGATGTAATCTGGTAATTTTTCATTTGTCAAAATAAAACATAGTTCGGATAATAAATAAAATGGAAATTATGTCCATTATTTATCCTTTCTGCGTGGCCCAGTACCAGATGACCCACGGACTGGTACCGGTCCGTGGCCTGAGGGTTGGGCAGCTCTGGTTTAGGAGAATCTCTGCTCAGTGTCAGAAATTCCCGTTAATCAAAGCAAATTTAATTCAGCTTTGGTTTCAACACCCTCTCACTGTCAACACCCAGTTATAAATAAGAACATTTTCATCCTGGGGAATGAAAACATCTCCACGCCACAAACTAGCTGGAGTTATTTTTTTCCCTCCTCTATACATTTCTGACTCCCCCCGTGTCTACCCCACCCTTTCCCCGCCCCCAATCCCCCTCTGGTCTTATCTCCCCGGCTTTGACAGAGTGATGTTTTCAGCCAAAATCACCTTGTCTGCCGTGCTTTTCCCGGGAGATGGAGTGCTAGCCATGGAGACGATTCAATCGGCGAAAAGTGAAAGAGCAGATCGCAGACAATATGCCACATTAGCCGGACACTATCTATCTAGCTAGATAGCTAGATAGCTAGCTAGATAGTATCTAGCTAGTTAGCTACATAGTGTCTAGCTAGCTAGATAGATAGTCTCTACCTAGCTAGCTCGATAGTGTCTAGCTAGCTAGCTAGCTAGATCGTGTCTAGCTAGTAAGCTAGCTAGCTAGATATTGACTAGCTCGTAAGCAAGCTAGCGAGATAGTGTTTAGCTATCTAGAAAGCTAGCTAGGGAAACATATTTGACTAAAAAAATATCAGCCTGTGTGTTTTGGGTATTTTAGATGCTATAAAATGTTTTTCTGATATCAGTTAGGAAACAAAAAAAAATGGTTGTCGGTTGTCCTAGCATGCTACCTAGATAGTGTCTAGCTATCTAGCTAGATAGTGTCTAGCTAGCTAGCTAGATAGTGTCTAGCTATCTAGATAGATAGTCTCTACCTAGCTAGCTCGATAGTGTCTAGCTAGCTCGCTAGATAGTGTCTAGCTACCTAGCTAGCTAGATAGTGTCTAGCTAGCAAGCTAGCTAGCTAGATATTGACTAGCTCGTAAGCAAGCTAGCGAGATAGTGTTTAGCTATCTAGAAAGCTAGCTAGGGAAACATATTTGACTAAAAAAATATCAGCCTGTGTGTTTTGGGTATTTTAGATGCTATAAAATGTTTTTCTGATATCAGTTAGGAAACAAAAAAAATGGTTGTCGGTTGTCCTAGCAAGCTACCTCGATAGTGTCTAGCTATCTACCTAGATAGTGTCTAGCTCTCTAGCTAGATAGTGTCTAGCTAGCTAGCTAGATAGTGTTTAGCTAGCTAGATAGATAGTGTCTAGCTAGCAAGCTAACTAGTGTCTAGCTAGTAAGCTAGGTAGCTAGATATTGTCTAGCTCATAAGCTAGCTAGCGAGATAGTGTTTAGCTATCTAGAAAGCTAGCTAGGGAAACATATTTGACTAAAAAAATATCAGCCTGTGTGTTTTGGGTATTTTAGATGCTATAAAATGTTTTTCTGATATCAGTTAGGAAACAAAAAAAATGGTTGTCGGTTGTCCTAGCATGCTACCTAGATAGTGTCTAGCTATCTAGCTAGATAGTGTCTAGCTAGCTAGCTAGATAGTGTCTAGCTAGTGTCTAGCTAGTAAGCTAGCTAGCTAGATATTGACTAGCTCGTAAGCAAGCTAGCGAGATAGTGTTTAGCTATCTAGAAAGCTAGCTAGGTAAAACATATTTGACTAAAAAAATATCAGCCTGTGTGTTTTGGGTATTTTAGATGCTATAAAATGTTTTTCTGATATCAGTTAGGAAACAAAAAAAATGGTTGTCGGTTGTCCTAGCAAGCTAGCTAGAAGCTAGCTAGATAGTGTCTAGCTATCTAGCTAGATAGTGTCTAGCTAGCTAGCTAGATAGTGTCTAGCTAGCAAGCTAACTAGTGTCTAGCTAGTAAGCTAGCTCGCTAGATATTGACTAGCTCGTAAGCAAGCTAGCGAGATAGTGTTTAGCTAGCTAGAAAGCTAGCTAGGTAAAACGCATTTGACTAAAAAAATATCAGCCTGTGTGTTTTGGGTATTTTAGATGCTATAAAATATTTTTCTGATATCAGTTAGGAAACAAAAAAAATGGTTGTCGGTTGTCCTAGCATGCTACCTAGATAGTGTCTAGCTATCTAGCTAGATAGTGTCTAGCTAGCTAGCTAGATAGTGTTTAGCTAGCTAGATAGATAGTGTCTAGCTAGTAAGCTAGGTAGCTAGATATTGTCTAGCTCATAAGCTAGCTAGCGAGATAGTGTTTAGCTAGCTAGAAAGCTAGCTAGGTAAAACGCATTTGACTAAAAAAATATCAGCCTGTGTGTTTTGGGTATTTTAGATGATATAAAATATTTTTCTGATATCAGTTAGGAAACAAAAAAAAATGGCGTCAGTTGTCCTTTGATGCGCACAATACCGGACACAAACCCCCCACCTAATGGTCCATAATGTCATTTTACAACGTTCTTGCTTTTTTTTAATACTCACTCTAAACGCACGTATGTCACAGAGGCACAATAAAAACAGATTTCATTTTTTTATTACCCCTCAAGAAGCGTATAATAGAAGAAAATAATGCACCCTTTAGATGTTCTACACTGAACACCTCATGTTGCTCCCTCAATACCTAACGGGTGTTTTATTATAATCAAATGAACGCCATATCCGCACCATAAATAGCCTCCTTAAAAAGTCATTTTCTTCCATGAGGGTATGTCAAAGTGCGACATTTTAAAATGGCGGCGGTTAAAGGGAGAAAATTCACCGTCACCTCCCTCGCCTCCGTCATCTCGACGCATACTTGTATCAACGCCAGCCGGGTTTTATGATCATCCGGGGGAAATATCGCCGTTTTGCATTGTCACAACGAGCAAAGGGGTAATAAGCCGCGTGGAAGAATTCCACTTGTACAAGGACATTTTATGATCCGCAAGTGGGAATCATTCCCAGTTTGGAGCCTATATATCATCTGCTCGCGCCACGTCAGTTACGCTCGTATGGAGATCCGAGGGAAGATGAGCATGTGTGTAGGGGGTTGAAGAACGAGACAAGCAGGGAGACATTGCTCCGAGCTCCGTCGAACCCAAAGTGGGATGAAATGAGAGGATTGCAGGCGGGTATTAGAAAACCTGCTGAGATGGTTGATAATGCTGTTTACGGACGACCGTCACGGCGATTTACAGCCGTGAAAAAAAAAACTGTTTGGCAAATAAAAAATAAATGGTCAAAACGCCGATGTCATAATCTCGCAGAAGCGTGACAATATCCAGAAAAATGAGCCGCAAGGAAGGGCAACTTTATTTATGGCAAATTTCACACACACGGGAGGCAACTCAATGGGGTTTTAGAGAATGTCTCAATGCATGAACGAATAGAACATCGGGAGAGGTTCACAAAGAAAAGAAGGCAAAGGTCATTTATGAAATTTACCAAAACATTGTTCGGAGACTTCAGATTAGCGATAAAAAATTTTTTTTTTTTTAACGTTGTAAATTTGTCATTTTAATTGTATTTATTTATGTATTTATTTTTAATTGTTTTAATTTGTAATTTTGAAAATGTTTTTTTAATTCCTATATATTTTAATTTGTTAATTTTAAAAGGTTAAAATTTAAACATTTCAAAATTGTAACATTTTTGGATGTTTGAATTTTTGAAATGTAATTTTTTTTAAGTTGTAAAATTTATAAATTTTTAAATTTACAGATTTCTATTTTTTTATTTTTAAAATGTCTATTTTTTATTGTTAAATTGTAACTGCTAAATTGTAAAATTGTTAATTTGTTTATTCTTTTAATTGTCAAATTGTTAAATATTTAAAATTGTAAATTTTTTATTATTTTATTTTTTAATTTGTAATGTTTTTAATTTTAATTTTTAATTTTGTTTTATTATTAATTTGTAATTTGTAATTGATTTTTTTTTAGAATTCCCTTAAACCCTAGAAAATAGTGGATCACCATGAGAAGAAAAAATAAACAGATTTCAATAAAATTATTCAATAAAAATGTCTTGTATATAAATTCAGTAAACATTGCAATAACCAGTAAAAGTTTTGGGAATAAATAGTTTTAAAAGAACAAATGCAAAACGTATGATCCTAAAAAGTGAAATACAACTGAGCGGCAGTTAAGAAATAATACGCCACTATGCAACTCGAACAAATTTATAGTTTATAATAGGAAAAAAAATCATAATTAATAATTGAGTTGAGTTATATATATATATATATATATATATATATATATATATATATATATATATATATATATATATATATATATATATATATATACACAGTGATACTTAAGCTTACGAACTTAATTGGTTCCCAGAAAGTGTGTGTCAGGCGAAAAGTGTGTATTCCAAACATTAAGTTCCTATTGGAAACCATTAAAATGAGAATAATCCGTTCCCAGGTCCCCATAAAACATAATATTCTACTAAATAAGCCTTAAAACTACACAAAATATACCTTATTTTATGTATAATAAATGTGCTTATGTATTGTAATTAAAGAAATAAACTGTACTGTATAATATAGTTGTTTTATATACCTTTGTGATGGTTGTATATATATGTATATATATATATATATATATATATATATATATATAAAAGGGAGGAAAAAAATAGGTCGCAAAAAAACTAAACCACCAAAATCTGGTGGTTTACTTTCATCGGGGAGAGTTTTTTTTTTTCACGCCGCCTAACTCGGTGCAGCTGTGCTGCGGTGAAGTTCAAACGGGCTGAGCAGTCCATTCTTTGGTGTCAGAATGAAATGCGATGTTGTGAGGAGGGTATTTACTCCTGGGGGAGGAAGGGGGGGCGGTGAGGGTGTTTATTGGTCATCGTGAGTCCATCTAAGAGCTCATTGTTTTACTTTGAAAGTCTTTCATCACCTTTATCGGTGAGACGGAGGCATACCTATAAATGAAGTATGATTATTTATTATTATAATTTATATTATTCATATTAATATTGATATTGTTGCTCTAAAGTGTCCTTGAGAGTTATGAAAGGTGCTTATAAATGAAATGTATTATTATTCCCTAACCCCTTATTGTTCTTCTTATTAGATATCTATTAGCTATCTATTAGCTGTCTAGCTGGCTCCCTAGCTATCGTGCTAGCTATCGTTTAGCTGGCTATCTATCTATCTATTAGCGACTGTATCCTGTGACTGTAAAGTAACCTTGAGAGTTTTGAAAGGTGCTTATAAATGAAAATTATTATTATTCCCTAACCCCTTATTGTTTTTCTTCTTATTAGATATATTTTAGCTATCTATTAGCTGTCTAGCTAGCTATCTTGCTAGTCATCGTTTAGCTGGCTAGCTATCTATCTATTAGCGACTGTATCATGTGACTGTGAAGTGACCTTGAGAGTTTTGAAAGGTGCTTATAAATGAAAGTTATTATTATTCCCTAACCCCTTATTGTTCTTCTTATTATTATTAGATATATTTTAGCTATCTATTAGCTGTCTAGCTAGCTATCTTGCTAGCCATCGTTTAGCTGGCTAGTTATCTATCTATTAGCGACTGTATCCTGTGACTGTAAAGTAACCTTGAGAGTTTTGAAAGGTGCTTATAAATGAAATGTATTATTACTGTATCTATTAGTGAGCTAGCTAGCTTTCTATCTATTTGAGTTTCTTCAGGGTTGAGTGAACGCTGGTGCGTGTGGCTACCGCTACTCACCCACAGAAAAGTTTATCGTGCGACTGTAAAGTGACCTTGAAAGTTTTGAAAGGCAGTTATAAATGAAATGTATTATTATTTATTATTATTATTATTATTATTATTATTATTATTATTATTCCATTACTTTGGATTGGATAATAACGCGCCATGACGCCATTTTGGTTAGCAACAAAAGTTTAGACAGTTTGTTTCGTTGTAGATTTTGGATTTCATGTTAGTTGTGTGGGAACATCTGGCCAATTTTCATCCCACGAGCGTGTCGAATAATAGCCGTGTCGACGCTATTGTGAATAATAGTCATGACTTGCCATACTTCAACGTCATCACGCTCGCTTGACAGCTTGGCCATCATTACCGATAACTACCAATTATTGGCTCCGCTTGTTTATTTATATAGAGCGTACCCCCCCCCCCCCCCCCCCCTCCATTGGGATGAGGGGCTTGTTTAACGCCCCCCACCCCCACCCACCCGCCGTCATGAATCGTTTTCCCATGGACTTGCTTTGCTTGACATTTTGAAAGGTGAGTAAATACAATAATTGCCTGGCTTTTTTTCTTCCTAGTCTACAAGGTTATTGATAACATCGACGGCGGCTTTTATCTTTCCCGAAACTGTCGACATGTTGTATCAATATTCCGACGTCGGCTGGCGAGCCACGCTTGGCCACCAAAAATAATTACCAAAAAAAAAAATGTCACATGAAAGCAACGTTTTCGAGATCAATTGCAACCGCAGACAAACATGGCCGCTCTCGCAGATGTTTTCCATCAATGCCGGCTGCCAGAGCGGCATCTGGCCATATTAGGGTAAGAAAGGTGGCTGGGGAGTTATAGAAGGGAGGGTGTTTGGACGTTCACGCCGGTGAATCCAAGCAGATTATTGCAAGGGAGATTTGCATCATCTTCCATTTTTCATTTTTTTTTGTCATATACAGTGAGACCTCAACTTACAAACACCTCAACATACAAACTTTTTGTCTTACAAACGTCAAATTTATGAAAATTAAACCTTATAATAAGCACTATTTTCATAATACACACCCACCACGGCTGGCGGAGTGATCTTCGGCGGAAGCACACGACCGAACAGCACCAGAGGTTAAGTTACCAACAGTCCTTATGGAAGGTGACTCTCCTTCCATAAGCCATCAACGACCATCAAAAAGGTAAATAAAACTTTATTTTACAGCACAGTTTATTTCTTTAATTACAGTCTTCATGTAATGCGCCTCTCTTTCCAAACAGCAATTCCCTTTGACCTTCGACCTCCAACGCCATTCCATCAAGCCATAAATGACCATCACAAATGTAAATAAAGTGACTTTATGATACAATGCAGTGTATTTCTTTCATTACAATACAATAACACATTTATTATACATAGAATAAGGTATGTTGTGTGTAGTTTTAAGGCGTATTTAGTTGAAAAGTATATTTTATGGAAACCCGGGAACGGATTATTCCCATTTTAATGGTTTGCTATGGGAATTATATTTTTGAGATACACACTTTTCGCCTTACACACTCTGTCTGGGAACCAATTAAGTTCGTAAGGTGATACCTTGGCTTACGAACTTAATTCCCAGACAAGAGTGTGTAAGGTGAAACGTGTGACAAATAGGAGCCATTGCATAACAAGGTACACGAAATAATCCACAAATCCATTATCTTAATACATTTTCTCTGATTCACCTGATTTTTTTTTTTTTATATAAACTGCCTGATCTAACTGTGTAATCTTCATTTTATTTATCTATTTTGGGATGTGCACTGTGAGGCCGATGTTGCTAATCAGTCATCACAAGACTTTTACTGAGCGAGTTGCTTGTTCTGTAGCCACAAAGGGACATAAGTCTTCTTGTGCCGGTCCCAAGCCCAGATGAATACAGAGGGTTGGGTAGGGCATCTGACGTAAAAGCTTGGCCAAAACAAACATGCGTATCATACCTCTGAAGATGGAGGTTACTGATTCGCTGTGGCGACCCCCTTGAAGGAAAAAGCCGAAAGGAAAAAAGAAGAGGAAAGGCTGATAATGCATTGTTGTTTCATTACCACAGCAAAAAAAAATACATTAAAAAATTTAAAAAATGATATCGTCAGCCAAGGCGACAAAAAAATTGCACCATATTTTTTGTATTGATTTGGATCATTTTGCACTCTGCTGTTAAAAGTCAAGTGACAATCCAATTTTATTTTGAAGGGGAGCTTTCAGTTTATTTTGTCGATACAAATTACAGTGACATCTCGGTTTACAAACCCCCTGGCTTATGAACTTTTCGGTTTACGAACATAAAATTTATGAAAATGTCACCTTGGCATACGAACTATTTTTCGGCATACACACTGAGCTGCCACAATGAGTGATGTGTCCTTCGCAAACGAGCCCGTTCTCCTGGCAGTCGGCCTGTTTTCAGAATCATCTTTATTGCCAAGTATGTAGAACACACAAGGAATTTGTCTCCGGTAGAACACGCTGCACTAGTATCATCATCAAAAAAAATTGCAAAGAGGCACTATGAAGCTATATTTGGGCTACTGTTCAAAGAGTTAATGGCTTGGGGGAAGAAGCTGTTTAAATGTCTGCTGGATTTGGTGCGCATGGATCGGTAATGCCTGCCTGAGGGGAGTAGCTGGAAAAGGTGGTGGGCAGGGTGCGGAGGGTCCAGTAGGATTTTTCCGCACCCTAGTTTGGATTCTTGCAGTGTGCAAGTCTTCGAGAGTGGGTAGGGCGGTGCCAATGATTTTTTTTCCGCCGTCCTAACTGTCCGATAAATAAATAAATAAGTACATACTCACATAGGTACGTACGTAAATAACTAACTAAATAAATAAATAAATAAATAGTACACATGTACATAAACAAATAAATAAATAAATACAGTAAAGTCTCGTTATATCGATATTCAAGGGAGTCCGAAAAAATATCGATATAACCGGGACTATCGATATATCCGACCCTGTTTGCATGTAATTTTCTCTGTGCGTGCATAGAAATAGTATCGATATAACCGGGACTATCGATATATCCGATATCGATATAACGAGACTTTACTGTAGGTACATACTCACATAGGTACATACGCACATAAATAAATAAATAATTAAATAAATAAAAAAATAAATAGTACATATGTACATACGTACATAGGTACATAAACAAATAAATAAATAAATAAATAGGTACATACTCACGTAGGTACATAAATAAATAAATAAATCAATAAATAAATGAATAAATAAATAATACATATGTACATACGTACATAGGTACATAAACAAATAAATAAATAGGTACATACTCACATAGGTACATAAATAAATAAATAAATAAATAAATAAATAATACATATGTACATACGTACATAGGTACATAAACAAATACATAAATAGGTACATATTCACATAGGTACATAAATAAATAAATAAATAAATAAATAAATAATACATATGTACATACGTACATAGGTACATAAATAAAAAAATAAATAAATATATAAATAAATAAATAAAAGAATAGACAAATATATAAATATATAAATAGACAACAGTACAATTTCATATAAAAACGTTCCATTTTTTGTGTATTTTTTTTCTCCACTAATGTGGCTCCTAACAAGTCGAAGATTGTTCTTATTTTGTTGAAATGTAAAGACTTTTTCTTTTAATTTTTAATGATTTAATTTATTTAAATCCAACAATGTGGCAACACATGTTATTTGTTTTCGGAAATCTTCTCTATTCAAAGCAGATGGCTGCCCATTGTTATTTGCAATTCCCTCACAAAATAATTTGAAAGACATGCCGCAAAGCCATGAAAAGGCATAACTTTCTCCGTGACAGCACGGCTCTGTTTGGAAAGTCTCCACAATCAACATCAAAGTCAATAAACGGGTCAGCGCCACACAGGGGAAAATCCAAAATAATTTGCCGACAATCAACACAAGCGGCGGCGTGAATCGTTGTTCTCGACGCGCCGCTTGGCGTCGGGGTTGCGCTCAGGCAAAATCTCGCGGGAGCCGTGATTGACACCTGCTAGTCCTAGCAGACATCACAAGCGGCATGTCGTCGCGGTGACATTTACGGCATCTTCTGGGATGGGAGGCGAGTTCCGGGGGAACCAGAAAGGAAGCGTGATGTTAATCAATCAATCTAAAAATAAAGAGGAAGAATGTCTCGTGTGTTGGTGTTTTGGGCCCGCTGGGGCTGCTTTCATTGCGACAGCCGTATAATTAGATGGATAGCTGGATAGATAGATACTTAGCGAGCTAGCTGATGTTTTTAGCTAGCTAGCTTGCTGATGTTTTAGCTAGCTAGCTGATGCGCTCACCTAGTTAGCTAACTTAAAGCTAGCTGATGCTTTTATCTATCCATCCATCTATCTATCGATCCATCCATCCATCAACCTATCAATCCATCAATCGACCTATCTATCCATCAACCTACCTACCTAGCTACCTAGCTAGCTGAATTTTTTACCGCGCTAGCTTGCTGATGCTTTCACCTAGTTAGCTAGCTAAAATCTATCTCGTCGGTCGGTCGATCGATCAATAGATAGCGTGTTGATTGCTAGCTCAATGGATAGCTCGCTAGCTAGCGAGCTAGCTAGTGAGCTAGATAGATAGCTATCCCATATGACTTTAACCAAGCAGAAAGATAGATACTGTATCTACCTAGCTAGCTTGCTAGCAACTAGCTCACTATCTAAACACTATCTAGAAAGCTTGTTTGCTAGCTAGCTAGATAGTATCTGGCTAATGTCCGTCTGTCTTTCCTGCTCCTCTGAGATTATAAAGACATTCTTGGCTGCTCAAAATAAGCAAAAGGATTTTACATTCACTGAAAAGTAAATAAATTGGCAACAGGAAAAAAAAGAGGCTATTTCTCCTGCCTTATTTATCCGTTGTAATTTGTGTTCCAAACAGCTAATATAGCTCATCTTATTTTTGTTTTACTTCTACAAAAATGGCGACTTCACTCAACCTTGGGGCCAACGAAGGGATATGCATACATACTGTCAAATTTCGAACTGTTAGAGCCACAACGGAGCGTCTGAAAAAAGGTTAGGGAGTAGATTTGAGTGGTCATCAGCCACCTCTTCTGTCCTCCGAGTGGAATATAAATTATTAATCAAACACGCTGGCCATTTAATCTTGAAGATGAGCAATATAACCTACGCAATTACAGGTCACAATTTAATTTCTTCACCTTTATATTGCTCTCATCAATGGCTGCTTGTAATCTCATTGGAGTGAATTACGGACAGAGGAGACGCTCGTCGGGAAGGATTTTGGTCGAGGATAATCTTTCTTTAACGAGCACCAGCGTGGATCCTAATGACTTGCGGTCTTTAATGAGCAGGCGAACTACGTGCTGGGTGGCGTGTCAACAAACTTTTGATGCCATTTTGTTGAATTGATCGTGCTTGATCCATCATTGGAATATCTCACAAAGTCGTTCATCAAAAAAAACAGCAACAAAAACCATCCCTGTCATTGTGATAGAGATTAGACAGAATAGAAGTTATCATTCAGTTATCACAATTTCATGCTTTTCATGCTTAGTGAACATGTGTGACTCGAGTACGCAATAGGCCCACAGTAAAAGTGCAGATGGCCACAGTCAAACTGAGTGAAACACAGAATTTAGGACTTGAGAAACTCCTTCGTTACAGGAGGACTTGAAACTCCCTCACAGGAAGATCTCATTAGCCAGGTAACAAATTTATCAATTCATGGAAAAGATAACCAATTTAAATATCTGTTTTATTGCTTACAGCTGTTGGTGCTTAGAACGTCCAGGGGCGTGGTTTTGTAACTATGTAAAACTATGTTTTACTAATGTATCACTTCATTTGCATATACAGCGATACCTTGGCTTATTAACTTAAGTGGTTCCCAGACAGAATGTGTAAGGCAAAAAGTGTGTATCCCAAAAAATTTATATCCCATAGGAAACCATTAAAATGAGAATTATCCGTTCCGAAGTCCCCATAAAACATAATTTTCTACTTTCTAATTTTCTAAGCCTTAAAACTATGCAAAGTATACCTTATTTTATTTATTAAGTCGGTTTATTTACCTTTGTGATGGTCGTTGATGGCTTGATGGAATGGAGTGGCCGGTTTCATCAGCATTAAACACTTGATGAGGAACGTAACATTCTTCTTTCACCATCTTGAGGAATGATCCCTTGTAGGTGCTTTCTCTGTGATAATTTTATCTAGTTCCTCATCAATTGTGTTCTGTTTAGCTGGGTCGATAGCTTTTCTCATCAAGTGTACAGATGGCTTGTGCGGGTTGTTTGTGGAGCCTGATTGATGGGATATTTTAACCTTGCAGTCTACACTCCGCCTTTGAACTATCAAAGTTGAAACTCTTTAATGTTTAAACCACCTCCCCTCACTGCTGCGTTCTTGACCAATCGCGTGGCTTTGACTGAAGACTGCGGCCGGGGAATAGAGGACAAAAACAGTCGGCTGCCATTTTGTTGTTAGAAGAACGGGCTCGTTCGCAAATGACACATTACTCACTGAGGCAGCTCCGTGTACGAAAAAAGTTCGTATGCCAAGGTAAAGTTCGTATGCCAAGGGGTTCGTAAACCGAGGTATCACTGTATCTCAAACACAAAGTCGTTCATCAAAAAACAACAACAAAAACAACTAAAACCATCCCTGTCATTGCCACTGTGAGGTCCGCGGAAAACAAGATAGGAAATTGGAAACAATAGGAGCCAATACTGCCTTAAAGCGCGGGAATGAAAAAGTCTAATTTGAGGCTGCGCACACACCACAAAAGCTGATGTAGCCAGACCATGACTCGGACTGTTGGGAGAAGTGAAATACGAACTGGAGAAAAGGATGTATTTGTTTGTATTTTGCGTGTGTGTGTGTCCTGCCGAGTGATTAATGGGCTATCGTGTTTAATTGCCTCAATCCCTTTGCGAGTTAGCGTGGAGCGAGTTGGTTGTGTCAAATTAGCTGAAACGGGGACAACGTACGGCGCCGGACCTCCACCTGTGTCCTGGAAGGCTCATTTATGCTCTCCACGCATATGAACGCGCATTTGGATGAAGGATGGAGCCATAAAGCTAGCCATTTAGCCATAACAAAAGCAAAGTTGGATTATTGCCACTAATGTGTCTGTTGTTTTACAGGAAGTGCCACCATCAGCACTATAATTGGACCCACCAATATCGCAGACACAAAACTAAATATAAATCCGTTTGGGGATGCTACGCGGATGCTACATTGGGCCGCCGCAGATCCATGCTAGCTACGATTAGCTAGCTAATGTGGCTAAACTTGATGTACAGTGGCAATTGTGCTTCTTACCCAATTGTCAACACTTCACACTGCAATGATCAGTTAGCTTCTGATTCGTATCTGTATTTTGAAACAAGGATGGAGAAGCTAAGCTAATCGCTACACTTTCGTGACAGATACACAGACGTGAAGCACCAAAATAAATGATTGGATAACACTATGCTTTGTCACAAAGAGTCCGCTACAACCATATTCGAATTAGAACTTTGAATGGCAAAATAATTGTATCAAATGAATCAACACAACGCTACACAGTTAGCTACATAGGACAGAAGTAGCATATCACCACCTATGCTAGCTGAAGTGACAGTCCAATAATCTTATCTGCATTACACAATATAACATAAAATAGCCTTTATTTATAATAATAATAATAATAATAATAATAATAATACATTTCATTCCTAAGTGCCTTTCAAAACTCTCAAGGTCACTTTACAGTCACAAGATATATTTTTTTCTGTGGGTGAGCAGCGGCAGCCACACGGGCCAAGGTTCACTCAACCCAGAAGTAACTGAAATATATAGCAAGCTAGCTAGCGAATAGATAATATTAAAAACAACAATAATAATACATTTAATTTCTAAGCACCTTTTAAAATTCTGAAAGACTAGCGAATAGATAGCTAATAGCTAGCAAGTAGATAGCCAATAGCTAGCAAATAGATAGCTAATTTAGCCAATAGCTAGCTATTAGCTTGATCGAAGAGTTGCTTGTTCTGTAGCCACAAGGGGACACAAGCCAGTGTGTATTTGATTTAATACCACTGCTACCGTTGACTCAATAAAGGCTAATTCATCCATAGTTACAGACGTTTGCATCAACGGCAGGCGGCCATTACAAGGTTGATGCCATAAATATATTCCAGCGAAATATTGAAGCCATTTTTTATTCCCCATCATGTATCCTATTTCACAACACACTGCAATAACTGCATCTTTTTTTTTTTAAATGGCCATTCAGATAAAAATGTGATGCAAGTGGATTTCTGTTGGTTGGCTTTGAAAAAGGAGACTTTAAACCGGATCCCGAATATAAACGGCCATTTTCTGTCATATGCTACCAAACAAAATAATGCTTGTGTGTGTCATTTCACACTTGATAGCCGGGTACTCCCGGGCCCCAAAATATGTGTACGCGTATCCATGACAAAGTCAGCTTAATTGACGATTAGTCATTAATTGCGGCTGACATGTTTTTCCCGGAAAAAAAAATAAATAGAAAAACACCGTCGCGTAAATGTGCAGTGATCCCTCAACCTGCCGTGCCGCAGTACATTAATTTGACATGATAATCAGGTTTGCAGGAGAAATAAAACACATTTCACGTAATTGTTCTGAAAATGATGATACGACAAATATTGTACCGTATCTATCGATGCCAGCGACATATATTGACAAGCAGAATAATAAAATGCTCTTAACCGGGCATACCATATAATATATGCACATTAAATAAGTACATAAATAAATAAGTATGTAAATAAATAAATACATTTATAAATACATAAATAAAGGGCCGTTCAAATAAATAAGTGAGCATTCAAAGAAATAAATACATCATAAATAATCGCTCAGATGAATAAATAAATACAAAAATAGACACATAAAGTAGATCACTTAGCTAGCTAGCTGACGTTTTTAGCAAGCTACAGTAGTTTGCTGATGCTTTCACCTAGTCAGCTAGTTATTAGAGTTAGCTAAAAGTTAGCTAGATAAAAGCTATCTCATGATTTTATCACGGTAGCTAAAAGTTAGCTATCTAAAAGCTAGCTCATGCTTTTATCTAGCTAGCTAGCTAGCTAGCTAGTTAGCTAGATAGCTCGATAGAAACACTGTGAATGTTTCAAATCTTTCAATACACTGTCCAATGTTTGCTACGCTACTTGGTTAGTCGCATACTGCGCCAGATGTTTTTACGTCCTTGCTTTTATATGTCTGCAGTTCACCTAGTTAGCTAGCTAAAAGTTAGCTAGCTACAAGCTAGCTGATGCTTTTATCTAGCAGTTAGCTATCTAGCTAACTAGCTAGCTAGACAGCTAGATAACCATATAGATGGATAGAAAAACCGGAATTAGATATATAGTAAAGTTTTGTTATATCGATATTCAAGGGAGTCCGAAAAAATATCGATATAACCGGGACTATCGATATATCCGATATCGATATAACGAGACTTTACTGTACTTCTGTGGGTGAGCAGCGGCAGCCCCATGCGCCAGTGTTCACACAACCCAGAATAACTCAAATAGATAGAAAGTTAGCTAGCTAGCGAATAGATAACTAATAGATAGCTAGCTAGCTAGATAGCTAATAGATAACAAATAGATAGCTAGCTAGGTATCCAGCTAGACAGCTAGTTAGCAAATCGACTGCCTCAATCTCAATTGATTTCCAACTTCTACCCATCCCATCCTGGACACCCCCTCCTCTATTAACTTAAATCTCATATATAAAGTCTGACTTGTGTTTTGCGTACTCCAGTTCAGTTTTTCCTAACCTGAGCCGGCGTGTATGCATGTGTGTGTGTGTTTATGTGTGCGTTGTGCATCGTCAGCTAACAGCTAGTTAATAGATAGCTCTCTCAAACACAATGACGCTAAAAGCAATGCGAACACTTTGCGGTTGTGAGACGAAACACGGACGCAAAACAAGGACACCGTGAAGACAACACACAGGCTACATACATAAGGCGGTGGGTGCTACTCACTCAGGGAGTCGGAGGGCCAACCCTACTTGACACTTCAATCACCGGCAGCCAGAACTCCGGGCAAACTCGGTCCAATTAGTTGGACGCTGGCGCTGACCTCCGGCTTCATTAACGGTTTTCTGCAAAGAGAAGAGAGGATGAGGAGACGCGGTGGACACACATTCGCACGTATGACGCATATACAGGAAGGGGGGTGAAGCTCAAGGTTACAGATACACCCAATCAACTTGGAGAGAACAACCGCTACCCCTGGGGGGGGGGGGGTTACACCCAACGCTGATGGCGAGGAGTGCAGAGGTCGGCGTACAAGTACCCCCAACACCAACCAGCACAGGTGTGACTTGCAGACATGCAATTATAGTGATACCTCGGTTTACGAACCCCTTGGGTTACGAACTTTTCGGTTTACGAACGTTACATTTATGAACATTTTACCTTGGCATACAAACTATTTTTCAGGATACACACAAGCTGACTCAATGACTGATGTGTCGTTCGCGAACGAGCCCGTTCTCCTAACAAGAAAATGGCAGTCGGCTTGTTTTGGTCCTCTATTCTCCGCCCCCAGTCTTCGGTTAAAGCCACGTGATTGGTCAAGAATTCAGCAGTGAAGGGGGTGGGGTTAAATCATGAAAGAGACAGGCAGACGACAATGAGAGTGTTTCAAATTTGATAGTTCAAAGGCAGAGTGTAGACTACAAGGTTAAAATATCCCATCAACAAACAACCAGCACAAGTCATCCGTACACTTGATGCTGCTAAACAGAATACAATTGATGAGGAACTAGATAAAATTATCACAGAGAAAGCACCTAAAATGGATCATTCCTCAAGATGGTGAAAGAAGGCTACGTTCCTCATCAAGCGTTTAATGCTGATGAAATTGGCCACTCCATCAAGCCATCAATGACATCACTAAGGTAAATAAAACGACTTTATTATACAGTACAGTTTATTTCTTTAATTATAATACCATAGCACATTTATTATACATAAAATAAGGTCTATTTTGTGTCGTTTTTAGGATTAGAAAATTAGAAAATTATGTTTTATGGGGACCTGGGAACGGATTATTTTCATTTTAATGTGCCCGCAAAGCTACACAAGTAGCAGCGGCGAGGAATGTTTCACTTGGCTCTCCACGTCCCAAAAAAATAAAGAAATAAAAAAAATAAAAAATAAAAACTCAAAGGGAGAAGTAGCAATCCAAAAAAACAACATGTCGGATTTACGCCATGCTTCTTCTGACATGATGCACCGGGGAGTACAAATCTGTGCGGTCTGAGGAGCAAAAGTATCACAACAGCGACCAAATAAACAAGTCTATTTTGACAAAAAAATATATATGTTTTTTTTTTTCTTTCCCCAGTGGATTCGTGTCTTTCCTTGATACACACATACACAGTGCCTGCCAAGCATCGTTGTGGACCGCAGAGCAGTCCAAAAACTGTTGGTTAACAGATTGCAGAAGAACATCAACCAACTGATGGATGGATGATAGCTAGGTAGCTAATTTGATAGTTAGCTAGATAGATAACTAGATAGCCAACTAGATACCTAGCTAGGTAGATAGATAGCTCAACTAACTGATGGATGGATGGATGAATGGATGGATGATAGATGGATAGATAGCTGACAAGATAGCTCGATAGCTGACGATATGGCTATATAGCTAATTTCATAGCTCGATAGCTGACAAGATGGCTATAGATAATTTGATAGCTCGCTAGATAGCTAACTAGATAGCCAACTACATATCTAGATAGATAGATAGATAGATAGATAGATAGATAGATAGATAGATAGATAGATAGATAGATAGATAGATAGATAGATAGATAGATAGATAGATAGATAGATAGATAGATAGATAGATAGATAGATAGATAGATAGATAGATAGGATGGATGGATGGATGGATGCATAGATAACTGACTAGATACCTCGATAGCTGACAAGATGGCTATATATCTAATTTTATACCTCGATTGCTGAACAAGATGGCTATATAGCTAATTTTATAGCTCGATAGCTGACAAGATGGCTATATAGTTATCTAGATAGCTATCTATATAGCTAGCTAGCTCAATCAACTGATGGATTGATGGATAGATAGCTGACTAGATACCTAGATAGCTAATTGATAGCTAGCTAGATAGCTAACTAGATACCTAGCTAGATAGATAGCTCAACCAACTGATGGATTGATGGATAGATAGCTGACTAGATAGCTAGATAGCTAATTGATAGCTAGCTAATTAGGTACCTAGCTAGATAGCTAGCTAGATAGATCGCTCAACCAACTGATGGATGGATGGATGGATGGATAGATAGCTGACTAGATAGCTCCATAGCTGACGATATGGCTATATAGCTAATTTCATAGATCGATAGCTGACAAGATGGCTATATAGCTAATTTGATATCTACATAACTAGATAGATACATATCTAGACAGCTAGCGAGCTGAACCAACTGATGGATAGCTGAAAAGATGGATGGATGGAACTGAAGCATTTTTGTATGCACAAATGATCACTAGCTAACAACATTGTCCAAATTCGATCGTGCTAAAGGCAATGTTTGTGTTGGCTTTGTCATGGCGCCGCCAATTGCTGTTTGTTGCGGATGGCCGGACAAGCACCGAGCGGCCTTTTATTCAAAACGGGCTGAGGAATGAATGATCAATGGGGCCCATTGATGCCATGAATTGGAAGGGAAAGTTCACAAATAAAGTGGAAGATTATAAGACGGGGGATGGGGGGGGGGTATTGATCAGTGGAGATGTAAGACTACCCGGCCATTCATCAAAGGTTGCTCGGACCAACAAAAAAAGTCCGATGTTTCGCTTGCTGGGAAGCTGAAACTTTTTTTCCCAGAATGCTTCAGGGTAAGACCCTCCAACCGAAATAGCTGGAGAAAAAAGGGAAGGCCCGCCTTGAAAAATCTGGTGTGGACATTATTGTTCTTGTCCGTTGAGAACTTGGATGCTAGTTTTTTCGTTGTTTTTTTTTGGTGGGATGGGGTGAGGGGATGTCAGGCTTTTGGGGTGGTGGTGGTGTGGGGGGGACAAAAAAATAATACAGTGATATCTTGACTTACGAACTTAATCGGTCCCCAGAAAGTATGTGTAAGGCGAAAAGTTTGTATTCCAAACATTAAGTTGCCATTGGAAACCATTCAAATGAGTATAATCCGTTCCTAGGTCCCCATAAAACATAATTTTCAACTAAATAAGCCTTAAAACGACACACAATAGACCTTATTTTATGTGTAATAAATGTGCTGTAATTACAGAAATAAACTGTACTGTATAATGAAATCGTTGTATTGACCTTTGTGATGGTCGTTGATGGCTTGATGGAATGGATAGCTTTTTGCATCAAGTGTCTCAAGGAGCACTTTACGTCATTTTTATTGGTGTTTTGCATTTGACTAAAAATATCAGCCTGCGTGTTTTGGGTATTTTAGATGCTATAAAATGTTTTTCAGATGTCAGTTAGGTAACAAAAAAAAAAATGGTGTCGGTTGTCCTTTAAGCGTTCGTAAGCGGAGGTATCACTGTACAGCAGGCGTGTCAAAGTCATTTTTTTGCCGCGGGCCACATTGTCGTTATGGTTTCCTCTCGAGGGCCGTTAGGAATTTGGGGAACCCATTAGAATGTTTAAATCCCTTCAAATATTACATATAGAGCACACAGCAAATTAATGAATAACTCGTTTTCAAATCTGAAGTCAAGAATAATGACTTTTATTGTGGTTGACATCCAAAAATATGACATTTTGACTCAGATTTTAACAATCATCATGGAATTTAACAAGTTTGATTTGCTTTCGCGGGCCGAAAAAAATGACGTGGCGGGCCGGATTTGGCCGCGGGCCTTGACTTTGACACCTGTGCTGTACAGGGAGGCTAAAGAGCGACAGGGAGAAAGAGAGCGAGAGGCGACAAACCCGGAGCCAGAGACAAGGCCCCAATGGAGCAATTACAAGAGCTCCATAGAAGGTGTGCTGAGCCCCCGAGGCACCGTCTCAAATGGCACGCTGCCCCCAACCCCGCCTCGCACACACAGACAGGGAGCCTGAATAAAACAAAACGCCATCCACACATCCTGGATGAAGCAAAGCCGCAAAGGAAAACCTGAGAAAAGCCAAGCTATCCTCACGTGGGAACATTAAGTTGGCCCGATGTTAAAAGTACAGCGAAAAACTCTACAGTGAAGGTCGACGTTGCTCCGAAACGGACTATGAAAGCTGTTGACAACCTCCAAAATGGTTTCTCAATGCAAGCATTGACAACAAGGGCGCGTTTGTTTGTTTATGTGATGTCAAGTCGTGACAATTTTTTTTGGAGAGACCCATAAAATAAAAATTAAAAAATAAAAATGAATGAAACATATGTGTCAGGTCCCGGAAGATGAATAATAATAATAATAACAATAATAATAATAATAATAATAATAAATTTCATTTATAAGCGCCTTTCAAAACTCTCAAGGTCACTTTAGTCACAGAATAAATGTTTCTGTGGGTGAGCAGCGGCAGCCACACATGCCAGCGTTGACTCAACACGAAAATAGACAGAAATCTAGCTAATAGATAGCTAAATAGCTAATGAAAGCTAGCTTATATGTTACCTGACTCAAATAGATAGCTAGCTAGCTAGCTAGATAGATAGCTAATAGGTAAAATGTCAAACTTTTTTTTTTGTTGTTGCCACGGGCCACACTGTCATTATGGTTTGCTCTCGGGGAGGCCGTTATGAACTTAGGGAAGCCATTAAAATTCCCACATTTTTTCGGGTTTTGGTTTTTCTTGTGGGGGGTGCTGATAAAGCGCTGGTCAGACCTCGGACAATGTCTTTCCCTTCCACAAGGGGGCAGCATTTACCTTTTTTTTCATGTTAGTGCTTTGTTCCAGCTTCAGCTATTGTTAAAGCGCTATATAAACCATTTTTTTATTTTATTATATTTTGGACAACCACCCTTATTTCAACCTTATATAACTCCAGGCCCATATCACATAGGAATTATTTTTTTTTCTGAAAAATGAAGAGTCTCGAAGGTTTCTTATGCTAAATTGAATGTTTATGTAGTCCTAAAACTCCATATTCTGTGGGTCCTGGAATTTGAGTGAAAATGACAAAAAGCCTGGCACTGGAGAGAACACATTTTTTGCACATTGTCTGGCAGTGAAAGAATTTTAAAAAGCCGACAGTACATCTTATAATCCGATGCGCCTTAATAATAATAATAATTAATTATTATTATTATTATTATTAATACAGTACTGTGATACCCCAGCTTACGCCTCCATGGCGGTGATTTACCAAAAACTAGCTAGCTATCTATTTGCTATCTATTAGCTGTCTGGCTGGCTATATTATAGCTGTCTAGTTGGCTATTAGCTATCTATCTGGCTAGCTATCTAGCTGGCGAGCTATTAGCTATATATTAGCTAGCTTTCTATCTATTTGAGTTACTTCCGGGTTGAGTGAACGCTGGCGCGTGTGGTTGCCGCTACTCACCCACAGAAAAACTAATCATGTGACTGTAAAGTGACCTTGAGAGTTTTGAAAGGCGCTTAAGAAATTCAATGTATGAATATTATTACAGTAAAGTCTCGTTATATCGATATTCAAGGGAGTCCGAAAAAATATCGATATAACCGGGACTATCGATATATCCGACCCTGTTTGCATGTAATTTTCTCCGTGCGTGCATAGAAATAGTATCGATATAACAGGGACTATCGATATATCCGATATCGATATAACGAGACTTTACTGTATTTCAAAAAGTCACCAAAACGGGACCATGCGTGTATCTAAAAGTGTGCTTCGACGCGGTTACAACAGCTTGGCGCGCTGAGATAATTAGCAACTGCTTTTGACACCAACCAGTGTGGACAGCGACCTCCATTTTTCATTTCCGTGTCTAAAAATACCTTTGGAAAAGGCGGATTTCACCCCCCCCCACCCTCCACCCCCCTTCATCCGAGAGAAGAAGCCGGAGAAAGATGTGCACAATGATTTGGGGAGGGGGGCGGGTGTGATTGAATAAAGAGAAAAGTTCTCGTGCGCCGGTATGCACCATTGATTTTCTATTCTGTTGGAAACATTTAATGAGCTTAAATAGGAGCCTCGTTTGACACTGCCACGACGACTTGGGGGGCTTCAACTGAGAGGAAATCGTTCAGCTACTGATGGATAATAATACTAATATTTATAATCGCCTTTCAAAACTCTCAAGGACACTTTAGAGTCACAGGATATTTTTTTCTGCGGGTGAGCAGCGGCAGCCACACGCGCCAGCGTTCACTCAACCCGGAAGTAACTCAAATATATAGAAAGCTAGCTAGCTAGCTAATAGATACAGTAATAATAATAATAATAATAATACATTTTATTTATAATCGCCTTTCAAAACTCTCAAGGACACTTTAGAGTCACAGGATATTTTTTTCTGCGGGTGAGCAGCGGCAGCCCCATGCAACAGCGTTGACTCAACCCGGAAGTAACTCAAATATATAGAACGCTAGCTAGCTAGCTAATAGATACAGTAATAATAATAATAATAATGTCATTTATAATCGCCTTTCAAAACTCTCAAGGACACTTTACAGTCACAGGATATTTTTTCTGCGGGTGAGCAGCCATGTTCTATTTAGCAGAACGGGCTCGTTTGCAAACGACACATCACTCATTGTGGCAGCTCCGTGTGTATCCCGAAAAATAGTTCATATGCCAAGGTAAAATGTTCATATATTTAACGTTCGTAAACTGAAAAGTTGGTAAGCCAAGGGATTCGTAAACCGAGGTATCACTGTATTGACTCCAAGAAACAACCATTGGTAAGGAGCGGAGTTGAAGGGGGTCGCTCGTTCAGGAAATAATGAGGTGAAGTGCAACAGTCAAGGAGAAGCTGTCAATCACCGATGGGGTGGGTTGCTGATTGTGACTGTAAGTGCCTGTAAACAAAACAACCAGTCAGCCTTGTACGCAAGAAACTAGGACTCCATTTTCCAGAGACACCCTTCACTTTCTTCCTCGCCATGAAGACCCCAATTGCCCCCCACCCACCACCTGCCGAGCTTAATCCAACATTTTTTTTTGTTCTTATTTATTCTATTATTTTATTATTTTTATATCTATATTTTTCATATTTTTATTTATGATTTATTCTTTTATGGTAGATTTTATTGTATTTTCTAGAATACTATAGATAGAAATACAGTAAAGTCTCGTTATATATATATATATATATATATATATATATATATATATATATATATATATATATATATATATATATATTTATATATTCAAGGGAGTCCGAAAAAATATCGATATAACCGGGACTATCGATATATCCGACCCTGTTTGCATGTAATTTTCTCCGTGCGTGCATAGAAATAGTATCGATATAACCGGGACTATCGATATATCCGATATCGATATAACGAGACTTTACTGTACTATAGATAGAAACTACCTAGCTAAATTCAGTGTTACCTCAAATTGGTTGTCATGTCAACTAAGAACACTTAAAGGACAACCGACATCTCCGGACAGGTTGTGTCCATAATTTGTAAAATGGCTTGTAGCACATTGTAGCAGTCCTTCCATCACGTCAATGACTTTGCTGTACTTTGTTTGGCCTGAAAACTTCGTGTAGCACCAAAAAGAGGCAGAAGAGGGCGACCAAGCTCCAAATAAGGAATTTATCAGCCTGTGGAAACGGGCTGATTAATTCCTCACAGGGAGCTTGGACGCCTCTTTTCTGGGACGCTACATTGCAGTCCAGATGCCTCAAAATGACACGGACTTCTTTAATCAATTGAAAACATGTATGCTTTCCTCTTCAGAACTATTTGAACATATTCATAACTGGATGTGTAACAAGAAAGCATATTCTCCGAATCTGAATCCATTGTTTTGATTCTCCAGCAATGCAAGACGACTTGGCGTGATGTCACGAACTGGGGGCGGGACTTTCAAATATTGAACGTGAGGAACCCCCCTCCCCCCCACACCCTCTCTGAACCCACACAAATGTAGCTTTCCAACATTGTCAAACACACGACCTGAGTTAAAGCAGTGTAACATTCCAGCGGCGTCTGGTTCTGTTAACGAGTCAGGAAGCAGGACTAGCATCAGCATGTGTGTGCTAATCGGTTGTGTTGTCTTTGCTTGTAGCGGCGTTAAAATATCAATAATGCATCGATTGCTTCTTTCCTCTGACTTTTTTATTTTATTTCATTTTATTGAGTGTCCTTTACCCCGCAGGTGGAGCACACAAACATAACCACACTCACTTCCTGGTTGTCTGCCAATCACCAGGCCACTATGAACAAAAAAAAAACGGCACACAGTGCCTAGGGCAACCTTTGGTATAGAAGAAAAAGCAACACAATCACCCGGGGTTGCCGATCAACGACTCAAAATGAGTTCCGGCTTCAAACCACGACGTAGAATAAAACGGTTTTTCATCACCGTCTGGCAACTCTGCCTTTGAACTATCAATAAAGTTGAAACGAGTCCAAATTTCACTGTTTTCTATCCATTTTATGCCAGACTGGCATATGCGGCAAATCGGAGAACAGTTGATCGTCAAATTATAGCATCTGGTGCGCAAAAGTCAAAAAAAGCTAATGGCCAGATAAAAAAGGGGAGTTGGGGGTTGACCCCAGACTGTGCCTCAAAAGAACAGAAACACAGAGCTGCAAATAAAAAATAGATAGGCAGACGACACAGAGAGAGTGAGAAAATGGATAGAAAACAGTGAAATTTGGACTCGTTTCAACTTTATTGATAGTTCAAAGGCATAGTGTAGACTGCAAGGTTAAAATATCCCATCAATCCGGCTCCACAAATAACCCGCAAAAGCCATCTGTAAAATGTGAAGAGAAAAGACAAGCGAGGGAACCAGTTGTTGAAGTTCAGAAGATAGATGTAAAATTAAATCAGGAGATGGATCGTGTATGAATTATCGGATCGTCATATTTCTGTTAAATACAAATACAAAGAAAAAAAAAGGGATATTCGGTTGATGGGGGGGAACTTCATTTGACCTTTTCGAAACTTTTTAACGCTTGAGTGCACCACACTGCGGTACTTTTTGCACTCCAACAAAGAGCTGAATGGCAATCATTTTCTCTTCATTTATTTTTTTTCATTTTTCATTTTTCAAGGCTTTCTACTTCTATGCCTTTCTATGAATTTTCCGCTTCCCCTTGATACCTCCATTGCAACCCGCTGATCCAACTCAGGGACGCTCCAATCTGAGTGGCCACGTCTCTCCGAGAACTTCCTTTTGTCAAGCCTCGCCATGGTCACTCGATCAATAATTCAAGCTTAGTTGAACAATCTCGAAATGTGAACAATGATACCGGTCTGAAAGAAACCAGAAAATCTATTGGGTGCAGCGACGCTGATGGGTGAACGGATCGGAGTGTCGTCCGCTCAAAGTCAGCCGGGATTGGCTACGGCGCCAACCGGATTATTATTTTTGACAGGTCATCAATGCAGAATTGTACTGAAAAATATCTAAGTAAATAAAGAATGATTTACATACATACAGTAAAGTCTCGTTATATCGATATTCAAGGGAGTCCGAAAAAATATCGATATAACAGGGACTATCGATATATCCGACCCTGTTTGCATGTAATTTTCTCCGTGCGTGCATAGAAATAGTATCGATATAACCGGGACTATCGATATATCCGATATCGATATAACGAGACTTTACTGTACATATACTGTAAAACCCAACAAGTTGAAAGTACTCAAATTTTTTATGGCAACTGATTACGTCAAAATTTTTGAGTACAGTTTACTCAAAAGTTTTGAGTAACCTGTAACCTGTTTTGAGTAATTTGTACAGGTTACTCAAAACTTTTGAGGAAACTGTACTCAAAAATTTTGACGTAATCAGTTGCCATAAAAAATTTGAGTACTTTCAACTTGTTGGGTTTTACAGTGTACATACATACATACATACATACATACATACATACATACATACATACATATACACATGACAATTTCCCTCTCATTGTGCAATATATTTCTTTTTCTTTTTATTATCTCTCAGCTTGAATGATAAGTAGTTATCGTGCACGTGTTTTTTTTTTAAGATGAATTATAAAACACTCCACTTTTCACCCGAGTCCTAATTCACAGTAATTTTATGTACTCTTTCTCTCAGTTGTTGTTGTTTTTTTTTTTTTTTTAATCTCTCCTGGCCCACCCGCCCGCCATCCATCTTGATGAAATTCTTTTCTTTTCCAAGTGTCCACCGTGTTAATTGTGGCCTAATGGCCGGGCTTTCATAGCGGCCAGTGATAAAAGCAGTTGGCGGTTGGGCACGCTTGCCTTTCCTGCACCGGCTGATGACTTTGTGTCGTTAATGCTCCCCCCCCCCGCTCGGATACAAATGGACGGCGGTTATTGCATCAGGAGAGGCAGTCGGTCGGCCTGTCAAAATAGCCCTCTCGTACGGACAAGAGGGATAAGGAGCTATGGCTAAAGTGCCAGCGAATATATTCTGGAGAGGCAATTTCACAAAAGGGCGGGGAAGGGGGGGGGGGTGTAAAAAGCACAGCGCAATTATGAAATGAAGCTTTCAGTTTCCATAATGGCCGCTTTTTCTTCACAGGCTATATATGGAAGCGTGAACGACTGTATGGCCTGTTGTTCGGTACACGCTGGCCTCCAAATTCCAACAGCGAACCAAAGTAGTTTTTCCAGGAGAAAATCTTCTGCTTGCTCAATTTGCTTCTCTGAGTTAGTTCATGCGATCAATATGTTTCAAAAACGTCTGTCACAATTGGACACCATCATTGAAAATGGATTTTACCAAATCAGACTGATTGTTCCAACTCTACATATATTTACTTCTTTATTTTTCTTTATTTGCTTATATAGGTATATACAGTAAAGTCTCGTTATATCGATATCGGATATATCGATAGTCCCGGTTATATCGATACTATTTCTATGCACGCACGGAGAAAATTACATGCAAACAGGGTCGGATATATCGATAGTCCCGGTTATATCGATATTTTTTCGGACTCCCTTGAATATCGATATAACGAGACTTTACTGTATATATAAGTGTATATGTATAAAATAAATAAATGTTATGTGTACAAATAGTTAGATATATTTTTTTTTAAATGTATTATTATTGTTATTATGCACTCCATAACTATCTATCGGTCGGTCGACAGATCGGTCGATCTATCCATCTATTGGTCGATCGCTCTGTCGATCTGTCTGTCGGTCGACCTGTCGACCGATCTGTCGATCCACCTGTCGACCGATCTATCGACCAATCTGTCAATCTATCAACCGATCTGTCGACCGATCTATCGACCGATCGATCAATATATCTGTCGATCTATCTGTCAATCTGTCGATCTATCAATGTGTCTGTCTATCTGTCCATCTGTCGATCTGTCCATCTGTCGATCTTTTGATCTGTCGATCTTTTGATCTGCCAATCGATCAATCTAGCAGTCTATTTATCGATCTATCGACAATAAAATAGAGGCCGAAACCCGGTCCTGGCTGCCCGCTCTGATATATATATATATATATATATATATATATATATATTTTTTTTTTTATTTATTTATTTTTTTTCGCAATTTGATTTTGTTGTGATATGTTGATCTTTGGTGTGCTCAGATTGCTGTCGGATTGGTTTTTCAGTGGTACGGTAAGAATGCCAAGTTAAACGAGTAGCTGGCGATAGGCGGGGAACCGCCAAGCAAGCCATGTCGAGTCAATCAAAGCGGCATTCAGTTATATTTCCCTTTACGGGAGCTCCTTGAAATCACACAGACCGCCCGTATTTATGGCTTTGCGGCGCCGAGAATGGCACTCTCGTGGTAGCCATGAGTCAAAAGGTTGCCGACGCAGCACCGAATATTGCTGAGTCTCCGCCAAAAAAAAAAAAAAAAAAAAAGACTCCAAGGACGAGTTTACCGTCACCCATAACTCACTGGCTTAAAGGACAACCGACATCACTTTTTTTGTTTCCTAACTGACATCAGAAAAACATTTTATAGCATCTGAAATACCCAAAACTATATTTAATATATAAAAATATTTTTAGTCAAATGCAAAACACCAATAAAAATGACTTAAAGTGTCCAAACTGCAAAAAAATTTGAACCCGGAAGTGGCCGGTTTCAGAAGGTCCCGCCCCCTTGTTCGTGGTGTCACCCCAAGATGTCTTGCCTTGCTGGAGAATCCAAAAAATGGCTTCAGATTCGGAGAATATGCTTTCTTGGTACTCATCCAGTTATGAATATGATTAACATAGTTCTGAAGAGGAAAGCATACATGTTTGCAATCGATTAAAGAATTTATTCTGTGCCATTTTGAGGCATCTGGGGGCGGGAAAAGAAAATGGTGACAAAGCTCCGTGTAAGGAATTAATCAGCCCGTTTCCACAGGCTGATTAATTCCTTACACGAAGCTTTGTCGCCCTCTTCTGCCTCTTTTTGGTGCTACACGAAGTTTTCAGACCAAACAAAGTACAGCAAATTCATTGACGTGATGAAAGGACTGCTACAATGTGTCTTTTTTTTGGTCAGGGGCGTTCCTTCAGTGACGTAACGTGAGGACTCGTCACCAACTCAACAACAAGACTTCCGGAATATTCTGCGCGAGTCGTCGGTTGTCCTTTAACTGTGAGAGATCCGGTGAGCGAGAATTGTGAGTCTAAACGTTGGCGCGCCCTTCGGAATATTGCGTCTTGACGCCAGCATTGCTATGCAGGTGAAGCGCTCGGCACGCAGACAAATTCTTCCCCCGTCGGGATGGCGAGAAAACAAAGAAAAATGTCCGTCCCGGCGCTTATTTATGGCAGGCAGGCCGCGGGCAGACACCGATAAGGCTTTAGATCGCTGGAGGCTGACATGTTGTGATTATCTCCTGCTGGCGGATTCCGAGCGTCCATCAGGACCCACGTTGGGGGTCGGGGGGGTGTCCACAAGCCCGACTGACTCAATTGTTGCCCGAGATGAGAATTGGGATGATTCACTGACCTTAAAACAAAAAAGTGGGAAAGCCTCCTTGTGGGCGTCGCGCAGGACGACTTTTTGTGATTCACGTTTGGAGAATGTTCAGCGAGAAAGGACAAATCATTTTGACATATGCTCGCTCGCTCTCACTTTCTCTCTCTTCCTCTGTCTCTCACTCTCTCTCTCCCTCACCCTCCCCCCATTCCCCTCAGCCTCTCTCCCTTTATGGTTCCCTCACCCACCCTCTCTGTCTCTCCCCCTCTCTCTCACTTCCCCCTCTCTACCTTTATCTATCCCTTTCCCCCTCCCTCTCTCTCTCTCACCCTCTCTCTCACACCCTCTCTCTCCTTCTATCAAAACTCCCCCTCTTTATCCCTCACCGTCTCTTTCCCCCTTATCCTCTCTCCTTCCCTCCCTCCCACTTACTCTCTCTCTCTCTCTCTCCCTCCCTCTCTCCCTCAATCTGTCACGATTCCCTCTCTCTCTCTCTTTCTCTCTGTCTCTCTCCCCCGAGCATCTCTCCCTCCCTCCTTCCCTCCCCCTCCCTCTCGTGGCCTCACTCCCTCTCCCTCCCATTTCCCCTCTCTCCCCCACCATCTCTTCCCCCTTAGCCTCTCTCTGTCTCCCTCTCTTACTCACCCTCTCTCTCTTTCTCTCTCACGGCCCCCCTCTCTCATTCCCCTTACCCACCCCCCTCTCTCCCTCTCTCTCTCTCGCTCTCTCTCTCTCCTTCCTTCCCTCCCCCTCCCTCTCGTGGCCTCACCCCCTCTCTCTCTTTCTTTCTCATGACCCTCCCCCTCTATCATTCCCCTTACCCACCCCCCACCTCTCTCTCTCCCTCCTTCCTTCCCTCCCCCTCCCTCTCGTGGCCTCACCCCCTCTCCCTCTTTCACCACTACCCCTCTCACTCCCGCCTTTACCTCCTCCCTCACCCTCCCCTTTCCCCCTCCCTCCTTCACACCCCTCCATCCCTCCTCTCAGTCACCCGTTCCTCTCACCGCTACCCCTCTTGCTCCCCCCCTTTTCCCTCTCTCCATCTCTCCTTCCTATTCCTCTCCCTCTCTTTCACCTTCTCCCTTCCTCTCTCCATCCCTCCCTCCCTCTCCCTCTTTTCTCGAATCCCACCCAAGACCTAGTTTGGCTCCTTGGCAGATTGAGGACTTGAAAGGAATCCTGCACCCCGGACGAAGTTTCAGCCAGCGAGGTGGAGGTGAGGGAGGAAATGAGAATGAAGGCTGGTTGGTTGGCGGTGGGTGGGCGGGGGCGCAAGAGAGCGGAAAGAAGCGCATTCTTTCAGCTGAGAGCCATCTGGAATTGGAAGAGGTAAGATAAACAGTGACGTGAGCCGCATCCCATCTCCGCCGCCGTCCAGAAACAGGCCCGTGCGCAATCCAAGCGGCGACGGCGCGCCTGCTAGCGTCAATCTGGTGCCAAGCATTGTCAAGGATTGGGTCTTATCAATCGTTGGCCAGAAGCGAGGAAAAACAAAAAAAAGGGGGGTGGAGGGAGTAGAGGAGGGTGGAGGGAGGAACACAAGCCTTTCAGCGACAATGAGGAAACACAAACGCCACCGTGGCTGCGAGGCTCCGTTTTAATCCACTCGGGTTCGCTTCTTCGCCGGCGACGAGTTGTCACGTGGCCGATGCCGCCCCACGTCAACTTTTATGGCTTGTCATACTGCTTTATTTGAACAAGGCCATTTGCATGCAATCGACTGGCAGCAAGAGCGAGAGTTGGGGGGGGGGGGCGAGGGGGAGGAGCTTGACATTTTTTTTTAAAGACCTTTCGCTACGATCAGGCAATTGGATTGGATTGGATTGGATATGCCTTTATTAGTCTCACAGTGGAGAAATTTACATTTCACAGCAGCAAAGTGATGAAAGGAATGAAAGTAGAAAAATGAAATACATTTCAACACAATACAATACAATTAAGAGTCACAGTGACAATATCATCCCGTGCTTACTTTGTGCTTATATATATATGTTTATGTTTATGACTATAAAGTCATTATAAGTGCGCAAGGGCGCGGAAAATCCTACTGGACCCTCCGCACCCTGCCCACCACCTTTTCCAGCTACTCCCCTCAGGCAGGCGCTACCGATCCATGCGCACCAAATCCAGCAGACATTTAAACAGCTTCTTCCCCCAAGCCATTAACTCTTTGAACTCTTCAACAGTAGCCAAAATGGAACTGTATAGTGCCACTTAGCAGTTTTTTTGACGCCGATACTAGTGCAGCGTGTTCTACCGGAAACAAATTCCTTGTGTGTTCTACATACTTGGCAATAAAGATGATTCTGATTCTGATTCTGATTGCATGCTGGGTCCGAGAGGATAGTAATTTCATCTGTGCTGTATGTCATGCATATTAGCATATTTGACAATAAAGCTGACTTTGACTTGCCCAGATCACAAATCACGATTGACCCCATGCACATAAAGTCTCGGGATTTGAACTTGGGGTTCGGGGGGGGGGTGGCATGTCGGAAAATCCAGCCGCCGTCCCTGGAGAGTTCCACTTGTTTGCACCTCGGCTTTGCCCCATTTACTCTGTTTTTCGATTCGGGTGGGGGGTGCGCGGAGGAGGGTGGGGTAGTGGGGATCAGGTGGTCGAGCCTAACAGACGGAAGGAGAAGGTTCAGGGAGGGGAGGGCTTGACAAATGAGACTTGTCGGGTAACATCCACAGATGTGAATGGACAGAGGGGAAGATGGTGGGGGGGGGCGTTGAGGGAGGGGGTCTGTTAGCTCATATTGGGCGATGAGTAAAAGGAGAAAAGAAAAAAAAATCCCGCCTCATTAGAAAACTGGGCAGTGGATCGAGTTTGGGGGTTGATTGGAGTATCCGTCTGCTCGTCACGACCACCTATTATTCGGATTGAAGGGAAGAAGCGTCGCTCGGCTCCTTCAATGGCGATGATCAAACGGTGTGAGCCAAAAAAGTAAAAAGCAGGGTTGGAAATTTGGGTCACGCCTTTGAGAGTCAAGATGGAGCTGAATGAAATATGCAAAGCGGTGGACGCAATTGAAATGACTTTACTTCATGTGCCGCCTCTGGAATGACAGTTGGGGAAAAGTTGGTGGACGTGATGGTGTATGCAACAGAGATGCGAAGCGTTTCAAAACAAACGTTCCTAAATACGGGATCGGGGAAAGCAAATCTAAGTCCGATGGTGCTTGGCTGTTATCACAAATTCGTAGGTTTACAGAAGTTGATTGACGACATGCAACACAGTAGTCAATTTTTAGTTTTTTTTAATTTGTTTTAGGTCATTTTAATGTATTTTATTTAGTTATAATAATAATAATAATAATAATAATAATAATAATAATAGTAGTAATAATAATATCGATCGATCTATCGATCGATAGATCGATCTTATTATTACCATATATATATATATATATATATATATATATATATATATATATATATATATATATATACAGTAAAGTCTCGTTATATCGATATATCGATAGTCCCGGTTATATCGATATTTTTTCGGACTCCCTTGAATATCGATATAACGAGACTTTACTGTATATATATATATATATATATATATATATATATATATATATATATATATATATATATATATATATATATATAAATGTTTGTGTTCTAATAATATGTTTGTTTGTTTATTTGGATATAAGTAAATAAAAAAACTACATAAATACACAAATATGTTTTAAAACAAAACTGGAAAAAGTAGTATCAAATATATATATATATATATATATATATATATATAAATAATGTTTGTTTGTTTATTTGGATATAAATAAATAAAAAACTACATAAATACACAAAAAAAAGTAGTATCAAATATATATACAGTAAAGTCTCGTTATATCGATATCGGATATATCGATAGTCCCGGTTATATCGATACTATTTCTATGCACGCACGGAGAAAATTACATGCAAACAGGGTCGGATATATCGATATTTTTTCGGACTCCCTTGAATATCGATATAACGAGACTTTACTGTATATATATACACAAAAAAAGTAGTATCATATATATATATATATATATATATATATATATATATAATTATTTTTTTTTTCTTTTTTAATGAATCGGCACAAAATGAACTAGGCAGTAATGGTCAAGCAAACGTATCAAAACTGACATGTTGAGTCGACTGCGCCTTCATTTTCCATGGCAGAGGCTCCATCGAACCTCTCAGACTGATCCACCGAACCCACATGGGTTTGATCGAGCCCGGGTTCAGAACCACTGCCTTAGAGACTACATGAGCAGAAGTTTCACGCAATTTTTCGCCGCACCAGAGTCACAAATATTTCTCTGGAAGTCTTAGTATTAAACTTCCGAATGAATTTTGGATATAGAAATGCACGATAGTGTATTCTTACTTTGATAAAATGCCCTTTGTCTACCCCTATTAAAGACCGATGAGACTGCTCGGTCCCAACGCCATGGCAAAACTAATTAAAGGTAGGCAGATGTGTTTGGACACACACACACACACACACACACACACACACACACACACACACACACACACACACACACACACACACACACACACACACACACACACACACACACACACAGGCGCTAAATGGGCTTTTAACATGTCCACTGAGCAATCGGTGCCAGTTGCTGAGCTGCCACTGCGCTAAGTGCGCCAGGTGAGCAAAAGACAAATCCGGAAGTTCAGCGCTTGGAAACTTTTTATTTTGTCTGCCAGAGGCCAGAAAAGGCACACAAAAAAAACTAAAACTAAAAAAAAAAAAAGTCAAGGGGAAAAAAAATAAATAAGAAAAAAAATCAAACCCCTTTTCCCCTCGGCGCCTTATTATCCTCCTGAACAGCAGTCAGGCAAGTGTGTTGTTTTTCATTCTCTGAGGCAGGTGATGATGAGCATTAGCGCTAAGAGCGAGCATTTAATCTTCAGGGAAGCACATGTTCTCGCTTTTGTTGAGTCATCGCTGTGAAATTACATGAGACCGCGAATGGACAAAAGACAACTTACATCTTCTGTCCTCCATTGGGACTAAACAACTTTTTCTTCCCCACTCCTGTAAATGCCCACAAATGTTACCAAACCTTCGATGGAAGCCTAGCTAGCCTAGCGTAAAGATGAGACGGCGTCGGCGAAACGGGGGAGCGCGTGTCTTCGATCTTCATTACGACAATCGGTGTCACCCTGGGTGTAATCGCGGCGATGTCGAGGTCAGTCGCCGTACACCGGCGGCTTTGCCGTCGTCTATCTACGGACGCTAACGCTCGGCGATGACTAATTACCCATCTGGATAAGCCATTCTCGAGTCGCAATGACAAAGCACTCGAGGCTGAAAATGACTTTCTCGCATTAACTGTTCGGGGAAAGGGGTGGAGGGGGGATTGGGGGGTGAGGGGTTAGCATATGACCTGGTTCAGATGACAAAGTTTCTTGGATAAGAAGCGAAACGTCCGACACCTTCAAAGAAGTACAGATGACGGCTAAAGAAACCTTTTCATCAATGGTTATGCCAACTACAGAAAAGTCTCGTTATATCGATATTCAAGGGAGTCCGAAAAAATATCGATATAACCGGGACTATCGATATATCCGATATCGATATAACGAGACTTTACTGTATGTTACTGTATTTTAACTCAAAAGTTAAAAAAAATGATGTCAACAATATGGTTGCGTAAATGTGCACACCCCATTCAACCAATCCCACAAATTCAGGAATCGTGCTCTGTCATATTTTTAATTCTCTAATAAATTTGTTAACGGCAGTTCATTAGCCGGTGATACAGTTGAGTTGAGATGGTCCACATTTCATGAACGGGCTTGCGTTTAATCAAGCGGGAACTGTACGAATCGGTCAAGATGTTACTGCTGGACAACGGAAATGCCAATAATTGTGTTTTGTACTTGACTATACCGCTGTTAACAACCCATAACGTTCAGTTCAAAGCCTCACACAACATTTATATTCAAAGATTTATATATATATATATATATATATTCTTTTAATGTATTCAAACCTCCCGGGAGTCACAATCCCACTTTAGTGTACACACCGTTCTTGTCAATGCAATTCTTGCAAAAGAAGCATATGACTTCGTGGTTAATAGGCGGAAAAACGCATCCCGTTGAACTAACAAATGGGTCACTTAGTGTTTTGCCTCGAGGCTCCCGAATCGTACGGTTACGGCGTACATAGTAAAGAAGAGACACTTTGATGACTTTTGTGGCGCTATCGACATAAGAAGGCTATTCTTTGGAGATTTGGAGTCTCTCAACCGATCGCAAATGACGCAAAGAAAAGGCTAATCTTCCGCACGATGAAGTTAGCTTGAAGCATGTGTGGCCATGGAAGTTGTTGCTTGTCACGAAAGATGTTTTTCTTTAATGTTTTTAATCAGTTGGCTAGTTGGCTGGTTGGCTAGTTGGCTAGTTGGCTAGTAGGCTAGTCGGGTAGTCGGCTAATTCGCGGGTCAGTTAGTTGGCTCATCATTTATCGAGTTAGCTAGTTAGCAAAAAATGCAAATCTTCCACCCGATGAAATTAGCTTGAAGCATGCGGGGCCATGGAAGTAGTTGCTTGTCACGAAATATGTCATTCTTTAATGTATTTAGTCAGTTGGCTAGTTGGCTAATATGCTGCTTGGCTAGTTGGTTAGTCATTTAGTTAGTTAGCTAGAAACAAAGTAAGAAAGAAGTAGTTGCTTGTCACAAAAGATTTCATTCTTTAATGTGTTTAGTCAGTTGGCTAGTTGGGTAGTCGGCTAGTCATTTAGTTAGTTAGCGAGCAAAAAAAAGGCAAATCTTCCACCCGATGAAGTTAGCTTGAAGCATGTGTGGCCATGGAAGTAGTTGCTTGTCACGAAAGATGTCATTCTTTAATGTATTTCATCAGTTGGCTAGTTAGCTCGTCAATTAGTCGGCTCGTCATTTAGCTAGTCTGTTGTCCGGGCTGCCCGGAAAACACTGGACAAAGGCTAGCAGGCCCTGAGCTAACTTGCTCAGAAGTAGCTGCAAGTTCCAATAACAAGACAACGGTTAATAATAATAATAATAATAATAAAAATAATAATAATAATAATAATAATAGCAATGAAATAATAATAATAATAATAATAACATTGATTTATATAGCTAATAGGAATAATAAAATAACGACAACAAAATAATAAAATAAATTATAAATTAAATAATAATAATAATAAAACTAAAAAATATTAATAATAATAAAAATTATAAAAAGTATACAAATAATATTATTATTATAATACCACATAATAATAATACCACATAATTATAAAAATAATATCAAATAATAATAATAATTATAATTATATTATATATATTATAATTATTATAATACCACATAATAATAAAAATAATATCAAATAATAATAATAATAATAATAATAATAATAATAATAATAATACTTTTTTTTTTTTTTCAAAAAGGGCAGCACAGTTATAGCTCTCAAAGTGCCCAGTTATCCAGGTAAGAGTGGAGCGATGAAAGGGACCATAAGTGATTTAATGAGCCGTTTCCATTTTGGCTCTCCGGGTCTCTGTTTACATTGTCGAGTCTGTGAGATTTTTATGGAAATGCTCCTGGCAGGAAACCAGGTAGCCTCCGCAATTCAATCATGACTCAAGCACAAATACACGGAACAACGGTTACGGCCACCATTTTATATTGGACGGCGATCCACATGCTGCTTATGTAGAAAAACTGATCGCACGTTGGATTCTCGATATAAAAGACACAATGTGAGGCGTCTGAAAATCGTCCCCTGAGGTGCGATGCCTCTCAGATTTCTCTTTGCATTCACGGAGTCCTCTGCCCAACCCCCTTCACACACACATTTACGCCTCGAGGGTGAAGTGCGTTTGAACACACCTCAAGATGACATCACATGCGCTTTTCTATCACGCCATGTAAAATGAAATAAAAGGTGCTCGGAAGATAAGCTGCGCGGGGGGGATAAAGGGGGAAGGGGGGGGTGACAATATCATGTCATTCCACAAGAGGCTCTCGGTATGTTGAGTACACGCATGTCCTTCCGACGCTTAAAGGACAACCGACATCACTTTTATGGTTCCTAACTGACATCAGAAAAACGTTTTATAGCATCTAAAATACCCAAAACACGCAGTATGATATTTTTAGTCAAATGCAAAACACCAATTAAAATGACTGTGTCCAAAATCTGCAAAAAAATTAACCCGGAAGTATTAATAATTATAATTATTATTTGATATTATTTTTATAATTATGTGGTATTATTATTATGTGGTATTATAATGTGGTATTATTATTATTATTATTATTTGATATTATTTTTTATAATTATGTGGTATTATTATTATGTGGTATTATAATGTGGTATTATTATTATTATTATTATTATTATTATTATTATTAAATCTGGAGTTACATGCTAATATATTTCCATGATTCGCCCGTCGGGCAAAGGGCTAACTTTGTCATCGTCTATTGCTGGACAAAACCACGTCAAAAAGCAGAAAACAAAGTACAAACAGGGGTGTGCAAAAAAACAAAAAAAAATATATATATATAATAATAATCATCATCATCATCCCAATCCAGTTATGCATGTTTTTAATGTTAAAACATTAAAACTGAGCATGAATTCAAAATAGAATTGAAAAGTGTAACGTGGAGCGCCATTCCCGAATTTGTTCGGGTTTTGTTTTTTTCTTGCGGGGGTGCTGATAAAGTGCTTATCAGACCTCTGGCAATGTTTTTCCCTTCCACGAGGGGGCAGCATTTGCATTTTGTCCACGTTAGCGCTTTGTTCCAGCTTCAGCTGTTGTTAAAGCACGACATAAACCAATATGTCTACATTATACAGTAAAGTCTCGTTATATCGATATCGGATATATCGATAGTCCCGGTTATATTGATACTATTTCTATGCACGCACGGAGAAAATTACTTGCAAACAGGGTCGGATATATCGATAGTCCCGGTTATATCGATATTTTTTCGGACTCCCTTGAATATCGATATAACGAGACTTTACTGTATTTTGTACAGCTGTCCCCTTTTCAAGCTCAGATAACTCCAGACACATATCATTTAGGAATGAACTCGTTTTTCTGATGAAAGAAGGGAGTCTAAGGTTTCTAACGCTGCATTGAATGTTTATGTAGTCCTAAAAGTCAATATTCTGTGAGTCCTGGAATGAAAATGACAAAAACCCTGGCACTGGATTGGACACATTTTTGCACATCATCTGGCAGTCAATGAGTTAATTTTCGATTTTAAATAAAATATTTTTCCATCTTTTTCCTAGACCGGAACTCTTTAATCTTAATTGAGGGGACCCCGACGTGCAGATGGCAGGTCTTGATTGATTGAGAATGATGAATCCGGAGGGGGGGGGAAATAAAGTAAAATAAAAATGACAAACGAGGGGCAAGGGGTAGATTATTCACGGAGGAAATATGATTTATAAGTAAAAAGTGTGTCATTATCTTCTGCAATAAACAATAGACCCTCGGCAATTAATCATAATGGTTTGTTGATGGGGATAAACTACAATTGATATTCTGAACCCAGTTTTGGTCATTAAAATGCTGATTGCTCAGCTAAACGGGCCTCGGCGGATGGGTGGTGGTGGGGGGGGGGGGGGGTTTGCCCTTTAAATACACATAAATAAGACAAAAAAAATAATAATAATAATAATAATCCTTTATGGACTTCATCTTTTGGGATGTTTGCTGCGGGATAGTTCAAAACTGCAGCCAATTATTAAATTCAGCTTCATTTGCTTTCTTTAGAAAATCTTAAGACTCTCTCGACTGAGACGGGGGGGGGGGTGTGACGGGATGGGGGGGGGTTAGCTTACAGCATCGGGTCGCAATTATTTATGAGTCCCTTAATAGATTGCAGTAGTTTATTCAAAGTCAAATTTAACCAGCTCTCAAACAGGCTTTTTAAAGTTTCATGCGGCACGTTGTTGTTCTATGTTGAGATGCGAGTGGGCCCACGTGATTGGTTTGTTTGTTTTTTTTGCGCGAGGCGAACCGTCGCCGGGACGATTGCTTGCTTTGACTTAAGAACAATCGTCGGGGCACGAGCGCTGGGTGGGTATATTGTCATATAGAGAGAGAGAGAGAGAGAGAAAGAGGGGAAGAAAGAGAGAACGAGAGAGAGAAGAGAGAGAGAGAGAGAGAGAGAGAGAGAGAGAGAGAGAGAGAGAGAGAGAGAGAGAGAGAGAGAGAGAGAGAAGAGAGAGAGAGAGAGAGAGAGAGAGAGAGAAAAAGTGAAAGAGAGAGAGAGAGAGAGAGAGAGAGAGAGAGAGAGAGAGAGAGAGAGAGAGAGAGAGAGAGAGAATGAGAGAGAGAGAGAGAAAGAAAGAGAGAGAATGAGAGAAAGAGAGAGAGAAAGAGAGAGAAAAAGAGAGAAAGTGTGAAAGAAATAGAGAGAAAGAGAGACAGAAAGAGGGAAAGAACGAGAGAGAAAGAGAAAGAGAGAGAAAGTGACACACAGAGAGAGAGAGAGAGAGAGAGAGAGAGAGAGAGAGAGAGAGAGAGAGAGAGAGAGAGAGAGAGAGAGAGAGAGAGAGAGAGAGAGAGAGAGAGAGAGAGAACGAGAAAGGGAGCGAGGGAGAGAAAAAGAATGGGAGAAAGAGAGAGAGAAAGAGAGAAAGTGTGAAAGAAATAGAGAGAAAGAGAGACAGAAAGAGAGAGAGAGAAAGAGGGAAAGAACGAGAGAGAAAGAGAAAGAGAGAGAAAGTGTGAAAGAAATAGAGAGAAAGAGAAAGAAATAGAGAGAAAGAGAGAAGGAGAGAAAGAACGAGAGAGAAAGAGAAAAAGAACGAGAGAGAAAGAGAAAAAGAGAGAAAAAGAAAAAGAGAGAAAGAGAGAGAGTAAAAGAAAAAGAGAAAGAAAGAGAGAGAAAGAAAGAGAAAGAGAGAGAATGAGAGAGAGAGAAAGTGAGAGAAACAGAGAGAGAGAGAGAGAGAGAGAGAGAGAGAGAGTGAAAAGGAGAGAGGAAGAGAGAAAGAGAGAAACAAATAGAGAAAGAAATAGAGAGAGAGAGAAAGAGCGAGAGAGAGAAAGAAAGTGAATGAGAGAGAGAGAGAAACAAATAGTGAAAGGAAAGAAATAGAGAGAGAGAGAGAGCGAGACGGACAGAGAGAGAGAATTACAGAGAAATCGAGAGAGACAGAGAGAGAGACAAAGCGAAAGAGAGAGAGTGAAAAAGAGAGAGAAAGGGAAAAAGAGAGAAACAAATAGAGAAAGAAATAGAGAGTGAGAACGAGTGAGAGAGAGAGAGAGAGAAAGAAAGAGAGAGAGAGAAAAGGAGCGAGAAAAACGATTGAGCACAGCGAACTGAATGGAAGTGACAGTCAGCAGATACGAGCTGTGGCAGCTTCAGTCGGAATTGTTGAGTGCAAAGGAGATATGTAAAAAAAAAATTAACACACACACACACACACACACACACACACACACACACACACACACACACACACACACACACACACACACACACACACTTCCTGAAATGATTCCACACTCCACAGCCCAACATCCCACGAAAGAGGAAGGGGAGCTGAGGGAGTGTCTAGAACGCTGGAGGACTGCTGCCAGGGTCTACTTTGAGATAACATGCTTATCAGCGAGCAAAGCAGCGAGAGAAACAACAAGTGAACTGTTTCTTTCTGTCTTTTTTTCAAGGGACAAAACCACCGAAAGGCAGACGACGAGGAATAACAAGAAGAAGAAGAAGAAGACTCCAACTTCTTCTCCAACAAAGTAACCTTCAAGCGTCTTTGGATGTTAGCCACACGGCAGCACACTTTGCCCTTGGCTCAAAGTCAACGAGCGGTTTCCGGTGATTGGTTTCGATAAAAGGGGGGGGGGTGGGTACCAAGAGTCCAAAATTCGCATTCCAGACGAGTCATAGCAAGAAACAAGAAAGTCAATGTGGCTTTTGATCACAACGCTTCGTTGTGGGACGCTAAGAATAAACGTTCCGGTAGATGATTCTTCAGTTGGGACAATCATTGACAGAGTATTGAAAGGTTTTTGACTGAGTCACTTCTGAAACCACCAAAAACATATATGGCTACAGCGATACCTTGGCTTACGAACACAGTTGGTTCCCAGACAGAGTGTGTAAGGCCAAAAGTGTGTATCCCCAAAAAATAATTTCCCATAAGAAACTATTAAAATGAGAATAATCGGTTTCCAGGTTCCCCATCAAACATAATTTTCTACTTTCTGATTTTCTAAGCCTTAAAACTACACAAAATATACCTTATTTTATGTATAATAAATGTGCTATTAGATGGTCGTTGATGGCTTGATGGAATGGAGTGTCCGATTTCATCAGCATTAAACACTTGATGAGGAACGTAACCTTCTTCTTTCACCATCTTGAGGAATGATCCCTTGGAGTTGCTGTCTCTGTGATAATTGTACCTAGTTCTTCATCAATTGTGATCTGTTTAGCTGGGTTGATAGCTTTTTGCATCAAGTGTACAGATGACTTGTGCGGGTTATTTGTGGAGCCTGATTGATGGGATATTTTAACCTTGCAGTCTACACTCTGCTTTTGAACTATCAAAGTTGAAATGGGTCCAAATTTCACTGTTTTCTACCCATTTTGTCACTCTCTCTCTGTCGTCTGCCTGTCTCTTTAATGTTTAAACCAAGCTCCCCTCACTGCTGTGTTCTTGACCAATCACGTGGCTTTAACCGACGACTGGGGGCGGGGAATAGAAGGACCAAAACAAGCCGGCTGACATTTTCTTGTTAGGGGAATGGGCTCGTCACTCATTGTGGCAGCTCTGTGTGTATCCCGAAAAATAGTTTGTATGCCAAGGTAAAATGTTCATAAATGTAACGTTCGTAAACCGAAACGTTCGTAAGCCAAGAGGTCCGCAAACTGACGAATCACTGTACTTTCATTATCCCACCCACAAGAAAGATATGATTAATAAACGATAAAAAGGTGGACGAAATATTTTATAATATTGAAAAATATCAAAAATGTGAAAATATATGGTCTGATGTATACAACATTTTGAGAAAAAATAAATAGGTGAATAAAATTAAAAATAAATAAATAAATAAATACATTATATTATATATATATATATATGTATTATATTAAAAATAATAAATAAGAGCATACATAAAATAAATGATAGCAAAAAAAATATAAAAAATAATACATAATAAATCAACATGAAAAAATAAGAAATAACATTGATAAAAATAAAAAAAAACATCATACAATAAATAAATAAAAATATAAAAATAAATACATAAGTCAATAAATAAAATAGGTAAATAGGCCTGGAAAATAATAACTATAAAATTTATTTAGAAAATAATAAATAACATACATAAAAGTAAATAAAGAAATCTATAAATAAATAAAAATAATACAGAACACATAAATATATAAAAATAATAATATAACATACATAACAATCACAAAACAATAATAAAATAAACAAAGAAATATATGACACTGACGAAGGCGGAAGTACACGCCGATACATGTAAGGTAATTGAACACCTAAAAACGCCACTGTCTGTAAGAAAATAATCTGTTTTAAATTAAATATAAATATTGATTTATATTTACGTGTTTATTTTTTTATTATTTTGTATTTAATTATTTATTGGTCGTCCCAGAAACAGCAACATTGCGACCGAAAATCTTAGCTTCTTAACGTTGTCCTTGACCCTGACAGATGGGACCAAAACCTTTGGTGAAGAGGAGGGTTCAGACAGAGTTTACCGCCTACCCACCAACACGGCCAACCCTCAACAGACATGCCTGTTGATGAAGCCAGGCCCACCCCACCCCCCTGCACGTCACCCCCCCCCCCCCCCCCCCCCCCCGCGACCAAACGGTCGCCTCAAAGCCTGCCAGAGCTCACTAATCAGCCAAGTTAGCCGCCGACCTCTCCACAGGCTTCGTACCTTTTAATGAGACGGCCGCTTTTGATTGGTCCAGCCGCCTGCGGGGGGAGACGTAGCGCACATCAAGTCAGACAAACAATCTCTTTACTTTACTCGGGGACGTTTGTTCCTGCGGCGCTTTGGTGTGTGTGTATGTGTGTGTGATCAGGAACTAATGAACCCAATGTGAGGCACACTGGCCAAAGGCCGTGGCAGTCGTACGCTACAGTAGACAGGAATGCGAGCGCTCTCCCGAGTCCAAAAGCCGATTCCTCGCTGCAAGGAAGGACGAACGCCAGTTTAGCGAGCTAGCCGAGCACATCAACGTTCTTTTACGTCACTAAAATGGATGAGCACAGGTTAGCATATTCCAACCTGATGTACAAATAAAACATAGAGGAACTGGACCCCATGTTCGACTGATTATAGGCACATAGCGACCCCACGGTGAAAAGGTCGCAGGTTCGATCCTGGCTCAGGCCTGCCAATGTGGAGTTTACGTGGGGTTTCTCCGGGTACTCCAGTTTCCTCCCACATTCCAAAAACATGCTTGGCAGGGTGACTGAAAACTACAAAATTGACACGAGGTGTGATGGTGAGTGTGGATGGTTGTTTATTTCTGTGTGCCATGTGATTGGCTGGCAACCGGTTCAGGGTGTCCCCTGGCTACTGCCTGAAGACAACAGGAATCGGCTCCAGCAGCCCCTTGCGCAACCCTTGTGAGGATAAATCAGAAAATGGATTGATGGATGAATTGGATTTTGGGTGGGTGGATGGACGGATGAAAGAAAGTATGGATGGATGGATTTGGCATGGATGGATAGGTGGATGGGAAAGGATAGATGGATGCATGGATTTGGGGTGGATGGATCGTTGGGTGAATTTGGGGTGGATGGATGGACCAATTTGGGGAGGATGGATGGATTTGGGGTGGAGTTTGGGTGGCTGGATGGATGGATGAAAGAAACTATGGATGGATGAATTTGGGGTGGATGGATGGCTGAATTTCGGGTGGTTGGATGGATTTGGGATGGATGGATGTATTTGGGGTGGAGTTTGTGTGTGTGGATGGATGAAAGAAAGTATGGATGGATGGATGGATTTGGGGTGGATGGTTGGATGGATTTGGAGTGGATGGATGAATTTGGGGTGGGGTTTGGGTGGCTGGGTGGTTGGATGAAAGAAAGTATGGATGGATGTGGATGGATGGATGAATTTGGGGTGGATGGATTGATGAAATGAAAGGATGGATGGATGGATGGATGGATGGATGGATGGACGGATGGGTGAATTTGGGGTGAAGTTTGTGTGGATGGATGAAAGTATGGATGGATGGATGGGTGAATTTGGGGTGAGGTTTGTGTGGATGGATGAAAGTATGGATGGATGGATGGCTGAATTTCGGGTGGTTGGATGAAAGAAAGTATGGATGGATGGATGGATTTGGGATGGATGGATGTATTTGGGGTGGAGTTTGTGTGTGTGGATGGATGAAAGAAAGTATGGATGGATGGATGGATTTGGGGTGGATGGTTGGATGGATTTGGAGTGGATGGATGAATTTGGGGTGGGGTTTGGGTGGCTGGGTGGTTGGATGAAAGAAAGTATGGATGGATGATTTGGGGTGGATGGATGGATGAATTTGGGGTGGATGGATTGATGAAATGAAAGGATGGATGGATGGATGGATGGATGGATGGGTGAATTTGGGGTGAAGTTTGTGTGGATGGATGAAAGTATGGATGGATGGGTGAATTTGGGGTGAAGTTTGTGTGGATGGATGAAAGAAAGTATGGATGGATTTGGGGTGGATGGATGGATGAATGTGGGGTGGAGTTTGGGTGGCTGGATGAAAGAAAGTATGGATGGGTGGATTTGGGGTGGATGGATGAATTTGGCGTGGATGGATGGATGTATTGTATATATTGATGAAATGAAAGGATAGAAGGATGGAAGGATGGATTTGGGGTGGATTGGTCGTTGGGTGAATTTGGGGTGGATGGATGGAAGAAAGGATGGATGTATGAAATAAGAGCATAGATGGATAGGAGGATGGATGGATTTGAGATGGATGTATAGAGTCCCATAATATGTGTTTAGACCAGCATGGCAAGCATGGATTCAATTATGCTAATATTAGCATCCAAAACTATGGAATAAAACAATCCCCTGTGCTGCTTCTGCTGCTAGTCTAAAAATCTCACTTTGTGTGTATGTGTTTCACGTAAAATTTCTTCGCACGCACAAACAACACAAACGTATGTAAGACTCGATAACTCCGTGTGGGGGGGAGGGGGGGTCCTCCTTAATGTAATTTGTCCCTTGATCAATAATTCAATTCTGTTTGTGAGCAAGCATTACTTGAAGCGTTCTCACCTCACCTCACCTCCAGCTCTCTTATCTTCTACCCCCACCCAAACCGTACCCGTGCATACTCGGCACCCTTTTCCAAAAGGACATGCCCTCGGAATAATGAAGCTTATCTCAGCAACTAAAAGGTGTATTTTTATAATGCCCATGTCATTAGCAAGGTAACACTGATGACTCCCGAGTCAGCGGAAATGTTCCAGAAACATCTTGCAGTGACGATCTGGATGAAATTTTGCAATCAAAGTACAAAGCAGAAGGGGGGGTTACACTCTCGCTTGGAACATTTTAACTCATTCACTGCCAGATGGTGTGCAAAAGAAATATGTCTACTCCTGTGCCAGGGTTTTTGTCATTGTCACTCGAATTGGAGGACACACAGAATATTGAGTTTTAGGACTACATAAGCATTTAATGCAGCGTTAGAAACCTTAGTCTCTCATCTTTCATCAGAAATAAAGAGTTAATTACTGAATTATATGGGTCCGGAGTTATCTGAGTTTGAAATGAGGGCAGGTGTCCAAAATACAAGGCTATACATCCATATCGGTTTATATAGTGCTTTAAAAACACCTGCCCCCTGGTGGAAGGGAAAAACATTGCCAGAGGTCTGACCAGCGCTTTATCAGCATCCCTCGCACGTTCAGAATATCTGGAATAGGTTAGATACATAAATAGATAAAGCCAAATAAAGAAATGCAGCTATAAATAAACGCATGAAATGTATGAATGCATCAATAAATAAAATAATATCTAAATAAATAAATGTTTTAATAATAATAATTATTATTATTATAGTAATAATAATAATAATAATACATTTCATGTATACCCCGAAAGTGAAATAATTAAACAATAAATGCTAGCTGTTGGCTATATGGCTATCTATCCACTATTTATTTGCTATCCATTAGCTAGCTAGCTAGCTTTCTATCTATTTGAGTTACTTCGGGGGTTGAGTGAACGCTGGCGCATGTGGCTGCCACTGCTCACCCACAGAAAAACATATCCTGTTATTGTAAAGTGACCTTGAGAGTTTTGAAAGGTGCTTATAAATGAAATGTATTATTAATTATTATTATTATTATTATTATTATTATTATTATTATTATAACTAAATAAATAAATAAAATCATAGCTAAATACATAAACAAAAGCATAAATAAATAAACAACGAAATGCATAAAGAAACAAATGAATGCATAAATAAATAAATGCATGAATAAATAACTAAATAAATAAATATAATAAAAGAATATCTAAATAAATAAACAAATGCATAAATACATAAATCCATAAATAAATAAATGCATAAATAAAATAATAAATAAATAAATAAATGCATAAATAAATAAATAAATAAATAAATAAATAAATAAATAAATAAATAAATAAATAAATGCATAAATAAATAAATAAATAAATAAATAAATAAATGTAAAAAAAAAATGTTGATCCTTTTTTTTTATTCACAAGGGGAAAATCCGGACGCCACGAGCACCGACTAGCGGCATAAAAAAATAAAATAAAATCAAAAAACATGATTGGATCAGTTTTCTTCTTCAGTAGTTACTTCAAGTCTTTCTTATCGCACTAGTGGCGCAACGCTAAAATACATCACTGCCGCAATCGGCACAACTTGACCTTTTTACGCCGTGTTAGACACTATCACGCTGTGAGCGACGCCAGTTCGCCAAAGACAATCAGATCGGCATCACGGCGGATCTGAAAAGCCAGAAGGAACTTTGCTGACGTACAAAGCCGTCTTTGGTTTGAGCAAAAAAAAAACGGGAAGCGGGAGGTCTAGACAGTCGTCTCGCCGAGCTTGCTTGGCGTGGACGTGAGGATCCACAACCGCCAAGCATCTCCTGTCATGAGATGAGATTACTGTCACAAGCTAATGGGCCACAGGATCCCATTTCGTCATAGTTTGACGGCCATCATTTCAACAAATGAAGCTTAGCAGCAAAACACTCAGATTTAAATAAATATAAACAAAAACAAACATAAACATAAACAGATACATAAACAGATACAGATACAAATACAAAAATAAAAATAAAAATAAAAATAAAAATAAAAATAAAAATAAAAATAAAAATAAAAATAAAAAAATACAAAATCAATAAATAAATACAAAATCAATAAATAAATGAAAAATCAATAAAAATATATAAATCAAAACAAATATAAATCAATAAATATAAATCAATGAATATAAACTAAAAAATATAAATCAAAAAATATAAATCAAAAAATATAAATCAAGAAACAAATATCAATAGCCACATCGATAGCCACAGCGATAGCCAGATAGATAGATAGATAGATAGATAGATAGATAGATAGATAGATAGATAGATAGATAGATAGATAGATAGATAGATAGATAGATAGATAGATAGATAGATAGATAGATAGATAGACAGATAGATAGATAGATAAAAGTCTGTCGCAGCTTGGAATTGAAGATGATTTATGTGGGACAGGAAATGTGAGACAATCTCTTCGTCAATAGATGCTAAAGCTTCGTGTTTGCTTTCAACATTGAGCTTGTAGTAGACGTGCACATTCCACCATGACGTCCCTGATCCACTGCTGAAAAGGATGATTTGATCCTCTCCTCTTTCATCTAGAACTGCTTCATGTAAAAAAGAGGGTACAACAAGTGCTGAAGAATGAATGACTCTCTGTGTCTTTGCGTTGTCATATTATTTGTTATTTAGTTTTTTTTTTATTTTGTTGGTTTTTTTTTACTCCAAGATGGCGCCGCGAGAGTGGCTACCTTTGCAGCAGCTCCTGTATTTTTTTCTACTTCTTTCTTTCCTTTCTTCTTCCTTTCATAACTTTGCTGCTGTGTTACTTCCGGGTTGAGTGAACGCTGGCGCGAATGGCTGCCGCTGCTCACCCGCAAAAAAAGATCTTATCCCATGACTGTAAAGTGTCCTTGAGAGTTTTGAAAGGAGCTTCGAAATTAAATATATAATTGTTATTATTTATTATTACTCACAAATACAATCCATTCCATAATTAACTCATTCACTGCCATTGACAGATTTATTCGGGTATTGAAAATATGATGATCAATGGATGCTAAAGCTACGAATAAATTCATGAACGGCACTGAATGAGTTAATAAAAATATATTTATGATTTTTTTAGATGTAAATGTCAATGAAGTTGTCAATTGGATTGGATTGACCTTTATAAGTCTCGCAGTGGAGAAATTGACATTTCACAGCAGCAAAGTTATGAAAGGAAAGAAAGAAGTAGAAAAACAAAATAAAGGAGCTGCTGGAAACGCAGCCACTCTCGCTACGCCATCTTGAAGTCAGAAGACAAAAAAATAAATAAATAGAAATAATGAATAAATAATGTCCTTGTTTCCTTTTTTTAATTTTAGTTTATGACCTGACTTGTGACTTGGTTGAAATTTCTGCACAGCAGCTTGAGGTCGTAGGTCAGATCTATCGGGATTGGACTGCGACGCTTAGCAAATTCTGCCAAAGACTGATTATTAAATATGCTTGAAATACGGCGCGATACATTTAGAAGCCATTTAATTAGAAAATCCTAGTGGGCCGTGTAATTATGGTCTGGCGATATTATCTTTTATCAGTCGTAAAATATATTGAAAGTTACCCCTGAGATTCCCAGCCCAATTTTTCAATTACATGGCGCAAAGTGCTACATGAGAGGCCACAGCGCTCCAGCAAGACCGTTTATCCACCCGCCTCGACCGCCATGAACATTTTTTTTGTCTGTAGACGACACCGCCGCTGACAGTTTCTCCTCATCCTCCCCCCCCCTCTTTTGTACAGTGATACCTTGGCTTACGAACTTAATTGGTTCCCAGACAAAGTGTGTAAGGCGAAAAGTGTGTATCCCAAATATTAATTAAATTCCATTAAATGACATTATATTAAATTAAATTAATTAATTAAAGAGACAGGCAGACGACAGAGAGTGACAAAATAGATAGAAAACAGTGACATTTGGACTCGTTTCAACTTGTGGAGACTGCAAGGTTAAAATATCTCATCAATCAGGATCCACAAATAACCCGCACAAGTCATCTGTACACCTGATGCAAAAAGCTATCAACCCAGCTAAACAGAACACAATTGATGATGAACTAGGTAAAATTATCGCAGATAAAGCACCTCCAAGGGATCATTCCTCAAGATGGTGAAAGAAGGTTACGTTCCTCATCAAGTGTTTAATGCTGAGGAAACCGGCCACTCCATTCCATCTAGCCATCAACGACCATAACAAAGGTAAAATAAAACCACTTTATCAGAATCAGAATCATCTTTATTGCCAAGTATATAAAACACATAAGGAATTTGTTTCCGGTTGAACACGCTGCACTAGTATCATCATCAAAAAAATTGCAAAGAGGCACTATACAGTTCCATTTGGGCTACTGTTCAAAGAGTTAATGGCTTGGGGGAAGAAGCTGTTTAAATGTCTGCTGGATTTGGTTTTATTATAAAGCACAGTTTATTTCTTTAATTATAATACCATAGAACATTTATTATACATTAAATAAGGTATATTTTGTGTAGTTTTAAGGCTTTGAAAATTAGAAAGTAGAAAATTATGTTTTATGGGGACATGGATACGGATTGTTCTGATTTTAATGGTTTCCTATGGGAAATTAATTTTTGGGATACACACTTTTCACCTTACACACTCCGTCTGGGAACCAATTAAGTTCGTAAGCCAAGGTATCGCTGTATGTTGAGATTTTACTCCCACAAAACACATTGTATTCATTTTTTTTTTAAACTAACAATGCAGAAAGCTCAAATTAAAAACAGACATAACCAATAAGCTTCCTCTTAACCACGAACAGCAGCTCGTCGACTGAAGCTAATGATTGTAATTAAAAAAAGCCTCGGTTCCAACTGACAGATCAATGACGTGCCATCGTCTCAGACGGGAAGTAAAAAAAAATCAGACGCAGCAGGAACAGGAACAAGATGGAACGTGACCACGGGGTTGCGTTACACAATTTACAGGCGGAAAACAATTACAGCGCCGGGCGGATTGTCAGGCTTATAGGAAGGGAGGGATAGGGGGTTGTTAAAAGCACACGGATGGAAGACGACTTCTGTACAAATTGTGTGCGCAACGCTGTACGCAAGAGTGAACACAGCTCTGTTAAAAATAGAAATCAAATGCAGTTGCGGTTGCTCTGATTTTTAAGCAAATGCTTCGGGCTTTTTTGTGTTTTTGTTTTCAGACGGTTTTTCACAACGGTCGGCCTATTACAGCTGTCTTCGGTGGGTAGGTGAGGGACACCCTGAACCGGTTGCTAGCGAGGAGCTAAATTACAGATGCAATCCTCAAGTCAAGTGAGGAAACTAGCTAGCTAGCTATTAGTTATATAGCTAACTAGCTAGCTATTTGAGTCAGGAAACATTAGCTAGCTTCTATCTTTCTATCTTTTTGAGTTATTCTGGGTTATAGTTCGTATGCGTGAGCTAACTTACCAATGCAATCTTTAAGTCAAGTAAGGAAACTAGCTAGCTATCTAGCTATTAACTATCTAGCTAGCTAGCTATTAGCTGCATAGCTAACTGGCTAGCTATTTGAGTCATTCTGGGTTATAGTTCGTATGCTGCAGCTAAATTACCGTTGCAATCTTCAAGTCAAGTAAAGAAACTAGCTAGCTATGTAGCTATCTATCTATTAGTTATATAGCTAACTAACTAGCTATTTGAGTCAGGAAACATATTAGCTAGCTAATAGTTTGCTAGCTAGCTTTCTATCTTTTTGAGTTATTCTGGGTTATAATTCGTATGCCGGAGCTAATTTACCGTTGCAATCTTCAAGTAAAGAAACTAGCTAGCTATGTAGCTATCTATCTATTAGTTATATAGCTAACCAACTACCTATTTGAGTCAGGAAACATATTAGCTAGCTAGCTACTTATCTATTAGTTGGCTAGCTAGGTATCTTTCTATCTTTTTGAGTTGTTCTGAGTTATAGTTCGTAAACCAGAGCCAAATTACCGATGCAATCTTCAAGTAAGGAAACTAGCTAGCTAGCTAGCTAGCAATTTATTAGCTATATAGCTAACTATCTAGCTATTTTAGTCAGTAAACATATTAGCTAGCTAGCTTTCCATCTTTTTGAGTTATTCTGGGTTATAATTCGTATGCCGGAGCTAATTTACCGATGCAATCTTCAAGTCATGTAAGGATCTAGCTAGCTAGCTAGCTATTATCTATCTAGCTAGAAATCTTTTAGCTATATAGCTAACTAGATAGCTATTTCAGTCAGGAAACATATTAGCTCGCTATCTTGTAGCTAGCTATCTATCTTTCTATCTTTTTGAGTTAATCGGGGTTATCGTTCGTATGCCGCAGCTAATTTGCCGATGCAATCTTCAAGTCAAATAAGGAAACAAGCTAGCTATCTATTAGCTAGATAGCTAATAGATAGCTATCTATTAGCTAGATAGCTAACAAGCTAGCATTTTCAGTCAGGAAACACATTAGCTACCTAGCTAGCTATCTATCAGCTAGCTAGCTTTCTATCTTACTATCTTTTTGAGTTATTCTGGGTTGAGTGAACGAACGCCGGCGCGTGCGGCTACCGCTGCTCACCCACAGAAAAACTTATCCTGTGACTGTAAAGTGACCTTGAGAGTTTTGAAAGGTGCTAATAAAAGAAATGTATTATTATTATTATTCTCACGATAGAAAACAAGGCATTTACACAACAATGTTCTCACTTTCTATATGAAACGTAAAAGAGGAATGAGAGGAGACAACTTCCTCAAGGGACACAAATAAACCGTGCAAATTATCTGCATGATCATCACATGCGAAGCGTATAACGAAAAAAAACGTCTACGCGATGTGCGGACGGCAGCAAAATGCAACTTAAAAGGAACTGTTTTTTTTATTTATTTTTTTATGAAGTCGCAAATGGCGAGCCTTGAAGCCGGGCTCAGATGAGTCAGTGAGGAATATAACATGCATCATCAAGGCCAAGCGAACAGGAGAGTGGAGACCCCGAGGGGCCCAAAATGGAGACTCCTAAAACAGAGTTATGATGACACTTCTGGATTTACATCTCACAAAAATGCGAAGACGCTACAGGGCAACGGTCGGATATCATATCGAGGTAGATGAGAAGAACTCGTACGTACGTATCGCTTTGAAACCCGCGATGAGGAGAAAGGAGAGTCAGCGCAGAGCTGCCGATGCGTATTGTGGATTTGTCGCAGCTTGGAATTGAAGCGGATTTACAGTATGCGGGATATGAGACAATCTATTTTCGTCAATGGATGCTTAGAGCTTCTTGTTTGCTTATAAATATATATTTAATATAAAAATTAATATAAAAATTTGCGTTTATTTAAAATAAAAAAATATATATATATATATATTCCCAAAAAATCCCCAAAAATACAAAAACTAGAAAAATACAACAAAAAACAAAAATATAAAAATACAAAACAATACAAAAATTACATAAAATACACAAAATACAAAAAAATAAATATACAAAAACCACGAAAATACAAAATATAAAGATACAAACAACACAAAAAAAATACAAAATATACCAAAAAAGACAAATAAAATACAAAAATACAAAAATATGAATAAATACCAAACAAATACAAAAATACAAAAATATGAATACCAAACAAATGCAAAAACCAAAATATGCAGACAAAAAATACACAAATTTAAAAAATACAAACAATACAAAAAATACACAAAATACAAAATATACAAAAAATACAAACACATACCAAAAATATACAAAAAAATACCAATAAATTACAAAAAATACATAAAATACAAATATACAAAAAATATACAAACAAAATATAATAAATAAATTAAACAATGTTAAACAATGATCTCAAGTGTCCTTGAGATCTTTGAAAGGCGCTTAAAATGAAATGTATTATTATTATTATTATTATTATCATCATTCCTAAATACATATTTACACATGTAAAATCATACACGTGCAATTTCCAGTTGTTTTTACATAATCCCGCTTAATCACAAACTGTGCAGCAATGACAACGTGACCCCCCCGCCCCCCGCCCCCCTTCCCTCGCCTTTGCTAGCTAACAAACAGCGAGCAGGAATAAATTGCTTTGAACTTCATTATATTTGCCATGGGGAGCTTCTCTGATTGCCCGTTGTCCCGCTTTGTTATGCTTTACATTGACTTATGGCGTTCCCTGCGCTACGATCGATAACCGCCGCCGCCCTTTAGCCAACTCAAATATTAGCGAGCATATTTGTCAGCCACGGTCGCCAGCAAATGTCACCCTCTAAGGTGACCGCCGTAGCTCTCGCCAAGTTCCCGCCGTCCTCTGTTAAGAAAAATAAATAATAAAGGCTCTGGCGTTTTGCAGATAAGTAAGGGAGCCGCTGACATTTAATAAGAGTCCCGCTAACTTGGGCAATTGCTGTATGAACGCATTTTAATAGGGTCCCACCGCAATAACGGCTGACCGGGAGGCCACCCACATCCAGCTCATTTAACAGGGAAGAAATACAGATGATGAATTTTGAGGCTGATTTCATTTCGCTATTGTCATGGTGGGTCGCAATAAAGGCAGGCATTCTTATCTGCTTGCGACACTATCGCAGCGTGATAACAATAATATGAGCGGTGACGTTAGACTTGTACACACCCATCTCGTCGCCCGTTTGCTTGGGGTCTGCATTAGATTCATTCAAATCCCCGGGGAGGCTCCATACAGTTTTCAATGGTTCGAACGTCTCCTTGGAAGCGTTGAGTATGACGCACAAGCAACGGTACGCTCGCACCATGGAAACGTTTCCGGTTTGGCGGTGAGATGCCAATTAAAGCTTCAACTGTGCTTCTATTATGGTTCGGAAGGCGTAATTCAACCTGCCAATGGTATGGACGCCGTTGCTTGTACTTTGGTTCTCCTCTTCTTGTTATTTTCTGCGAATATTCACATTGGCGTATGCTGGGTGTTCTTGTAGTTTGTTTAATAATTGGAGCTCATTTCAAAAGGCTTCTTTCAGATCGCCGTTCTTTACAAGTTATTTCGCAGATGTAACAAAAGGCTCAATGAGAATAATATATTTTTTTTTTAATTGCAGACTGCTTAGCGCTAATTATTTCCGTTGATTCAGGTCACGCAGATGTAGGGTAAAGGTGACCTCCATTTTTTAAATTGTCTTTTTTGTATTTTTAGTTTAATTTTTTTTTTTCGGGGGGGGTATTATTTGTACTTTATGTATTTTTTTTTTTTTCTGGTATGTGTTTGTATTTTTGTATTTTTTGTCCTTTTGTATTTTTTGTTTTGTTTGTATATTTTGTATTTTTTTGTATTTTTGGTATATTTTGTACTTTTGTATATTTTGAATTTTTTTGTATTTTCTTTACATTTGGTAATTTTCTTGTATTGTTTATATCTTTATATTTTGTATTTTTGTATTTTTTGTTATGTATTGGTATTTTTTGTATTTTCTGTATTTTGTTGGTATTTTTTTGTATATTTCGTATTTTTGTATTATGTGTATTTTTTTGTATTTTTGTATTTTTTTTATTTTTATATTTTTTGTTTGTATATTTTGATTTTTGTATTTTTTGTATTTATTTTTGTATTTTGTGTGTATTTTGTATTTTTATTGTATTGTTTGTATCTTTATGTTTTGTATTTTTTAAATATTTTTTTGTATTTTGTGTAATTTTTGTATTGTTTGTATTTTTTTTTTTTGTTTTTTGTATTTTGTTGTATTTTTTGCATTTTTCGGAATGCATATTTTTTTTTTTTTACATTTTGTATTTTTAATTGTATTTTCATATAAATAACACGAACATAGACACCAATGCCCCCCACCCCCGTTTCCATCACCCCCTCGATTGACTTGGAGCCAGTCTACGAGCTACTAGTCAAGCGCGATCTGCGATGGTGGTTCTTCGATATACATTGAAGAAAAAAAAGTGCTGATTTTGAAAGATTCTACCACATAATATTATTATTATTATTATGAATTTAATTTTAAGCGCCTTTCGAAGCTCTCAAGGACACTTTACAGTCACAGACAAGCATAGGTACTATAATTAATAAAATACAATCACAAATAAGTGCGTCTGTCACCAAAATATTGGCCATGTTACAAATTCCTTCGATGAGCAAATAAAATTATGTAAACACCCGCGTCCATATTTCTGAAGATGGAGCATGGGTGGGGAGGGGGGGGGTGCACATCTGACCTCGGAAGGCTCAAGTGTTATTGTTAAAGGTGCCATCTGTTATTAAAATGCTGGCGTGGTATCTCACGCTGCAAGTGAAGGGCTCCCGTGTTGCATGCGGTGCTTAATCTCCTCTATAAAAGTTACCCACGAAGACAGCTTATCGCTCTCCATTCGTCACAGTACCATCTCCACTTTTTTTTTTTTTTTTTTGCTCCCCCAGGTTGCTGTGACCTTCATCCAGCTGCTACTGGAACACCGTCTCCTCATGCATCTGTCACCCACCGGTCCTGGCTGAAGCTCACTTTCTGCACTTTATAATTAATCACCCAGTGTGCATGGAAATAAAAAAAAGAGGGCGAAGGGGTGGGGGTAAAGCAATAGAGAGTGGGGGTAGATGGGGTGGTACCAATACTCGACAGCAGCTATCCTATTAGCATAAACCAGCTGGATGTCATATTAGCTGTAAAGCAGAGGTGATAATTAAAAATGATCTGGGCTGGAGCAAATTGGTCAGTTTGGGGATTATCTGTGAAAGGGCTGATAAGGGAAAAAAAATAAGAAAACTAAAAGAATTGGTGCCCAAGTTTGAACGTATGGCCACAAAATCTTATTTCCCATTGAGATCAATTATATTTGGACTCTTTTAAATCCAATTCAAAACGCACACCAGCATAAAATATGAATTTTGCAGGGTCGCCGTGCGCATCTCTCCACCAAAAAATGATTCAATCAGTGTTTTCGATACGAATGGTCCTTGAATGGTTTCAAGGACTGTTCATGTCAAAGTGGTTTCATTGAGCAGGATAACGATCCGCGAACAACTCACATCTCATATGGGGAATTAAAGGACAACCAACGTCTCCGGACAAGTTGTGTCCATAATTTGTAAAATGGCTTCAAATGACTTCTACTGAGCGTATTTTACAAAGATTCCACCGCATATAGCTATATTTTACATTTCAAGACTCGCACTGAATATTCGGGAAGTCTTGTTTTTGAGTTGGTGACGACACCGTACGTGACGTCACTAAAGGAACGCCCCTGACAGAAAAAAGACGCATTGTAGCGGTTCTTCCATCACATCAATGTATTTTGCTGTACTTGTTTGGTCTGGGGATCTTGTGTTGCACCCAAAAGCCGCCAGAAGGCCAGGAGCGCCATATAAGTAATTTACCAGCTTGAGGAAGCAGAGGTGGCCACTCGAGGTCGCTATTTTGTGCCCCTTTTTTTGGGCGAGAGATTTTCCCCCAATGTTGCCTCAAAATGGCACAAATAAATTATTTAATCGATTGCAAACATGTATGCTTTCCTCTTCAGAACTATTTGAATCATATTCATAACTGGATGTGTAACAAGAAAGCATATTCTCCGAATCTGAAGCCATTGTTTTGATTCACTAGCAATGCAAGATGTCTTGGCGTGACGTCACGAAATGGGGGCGGGACTTTCTGAAAATGCCCAATTCGCAGCTCAATTTTTTGCAGATTTTGGACACTATAAGTCATTTTTATTTGTGTTTTGCATTTGACTAAAAATATACTGCGTGTTTTGGGTATTTTAGATGCTATACAACGTTTTTCTGGTGTGACGTTGGTTGTCCTTTAAGGCTTAGACAATTAGAAGGTAGAAAATTATGCTTTATGGGGACCTGGGAACGGATTATTCTCATTTTAATGGTTTCCTATGGGAAATTAATTTTTGGGATACACGCTATTTGCCTTAAACACTCTGTCTGGGAACCAATTAAGTTCATAAGCCAAGGTATCACTGTACATAAAAGCTAGGTACAATTCAATTCCCATAATGAATGAATTAGCTGAAGTCAACTTGAAAGGCATCATCGCTGACGGGAGGAGTGATGCAACAGCTCGCCGTCGCTTCTCGCACTGCTTTGCAACATTTACACAGCAATGAAACCTTGACTCATCCTCAATATGTTCCAACACTTGAATCAGCGGGGGGTATCCCCCTACTACCCCTACCCCCTCCTGTCTTTTGCGTGAAACGACAGATCTGGTGTCAAGCGATAACTTCCCTCTGAAGTCTTTAAAAAGGTTTTGATCGCAATCTATATGCTTGATTCACTTATCAAAAGGACATGGGGGGGGGGGGGGAATACTACACGAACACGCTAGTGAAAACAAGCGCAATGGCAGCCTCGGTATTGGAAGCTAAGCTAGCTTTTAGCTCGAGAATGAGCTCACTAATAGATACAGTGATACCTCTGCTTATGAACGCTTTAGCTCACAAACTTTTCGCTTTATGAACATTAAATTCGCGACTTTGTTTTGACTTCACGATGGTGCCGTGACACTGGCTGCCTTTACAGCAGCTCCTGTATTTTGTTTTCTCTTTCCTTTCATTACTTTGTTGCTGTGAAATGTCCATTTAAAGGCTAATAAATAAAGGCTAATCCAATCCAAACCCATTTGCGCCTCGGCCCACTCTGTCAGTTGCTCACTGCTGTTGATTAGGTGTAAAAATTTATTACGCGGGTGGGCTTGACTTGTCGATAGCGTGAATGTATGTCAGTTGGGTGACCACGAGCACAGACGGCTGCCTGTAAAGCACGTATATCAACAGCAAAAACGAACAACCACAGCAATTTCCCCATCAACGGCGAGCAGAAACTTATGGTTTCCTTTTTGATAAGGCGAGGCGGCTTTATTTATCGGCAAGTCAACAAAATGTGCTTTACATAAGCGAATACACGGCACCTCGATGCAAATATAACAGAAAAATGACAAAAACAACATATATGGATAACATTTAAGACGTGGAAATTTTTTCCAGTGTTTTCTAAAATGGCGATGAAACTTGTGACTGTCCAACAAAAAGATCCACAGAATGGCCTAACTCCAAGTACAAGGAAAATAAAAATGACAAAAATAAAAAATTACAAAATTTATGTAAAAACATGTAAAAAATGTATAATGTAAAAACGTACAAAACGCAAAAAACGTAAAAAAATGCAAAAACGTACAAAATGTAAAACCTAAAAAAACGTACAAAACGTAAAAAAACATGCAAAACATACAAAATGTTCAAAACGTACACAACATAAAAAACGTACAAAATGCAAAGAAGGTAAGAAACGCAAAAAAACGTACAAAACGCACAAAAACGTACTAAGCGGACAAAGCGTACAAAATGTAAAACCTAAAAAAACGTAAAAATACATACAAAACATAAAAAATGTTCAAAACGTACAGAACATACAAAACATACAAAACGCAAAAAACGTAAAAAACGTACAGAACATACAAAACGCAAAAAACGTAAAAAACACCAAAAAAACGCAAAAAAACGCAAAAAAACGTACAAAGCGTACAAAATGTAAAACCTAAAAAAACGTACAAAACGTAAAAAAACGTTCAAAACATACAGAACGTAAAAAACTTAAAAAACGTAGAAAACTTTAAAAAAAGGTCAAACATGTAAATTAAAATTAAAATTAAAATTAAAATGTTTTTTTATGAGCGTGAAAGATAGATGCTGTTAGTTCAGATAAAATATATATAAATTGAGATTGCCCAAAAAAATTCGAAAAGCGTGTAAAACCAAAAAAGTCCAGGAAATTGTGATCAGAGCTCCTTGAAATGAAATGGATGTTGTGTTAACCGAGCATGCCTTCCTGCGACGCACGATTCATACAACGTGACCAAATATTCTGACACCAGCGTGCAAATTTGTCGCACGTCATTCATCTCCTGGTAATGTCACATGTCGATCCGGCTACGTATCACTAAATGAGTACAATTCAAGTCAAATACTCAAGTTCATTTTCACATTGGACATCGATTTTAAACAGATCCCGTTGGAGATTTCAAGACGGTTAAGATTCTTGAACCGACAACATTCGGCACATTATTCCGAATATCATCAAAAGGAGCGACATTAGAAAAAGCAGCATAAAAATATAGTAAAGTCTCGTTATATCGATATCGGATATATCGATAGTCCCGGTTATATCGATACTATTTCTATGCACGCACGGAGAAAATTACATGCAAACAGGGTCGGATATATCGATAGTCCCGGTTATATCGATATTTTTTCGGACTCCCTTGAATATCGATATAACGAGACTTTACTGTACGTGAAACATTCAGCTGACCGCTGGAGGTGAACGTTGAGTAAAATGTACAACACGGCAGTAGTTTTGACCAAGACAAACTTTTTCTTTTTAGCTTAGAAACACAAACCTGAATGGAACATGATTATAGTTTCCCGTAAATGCTCAGAGTGGTCATCTCCACAAGAAAAACAACAATGGTGGACCACAGGACTTGTCCACTTTCAGAATGTTTCGGCGGCAATGTGTTATTAAGGTGTTTTAGCGCACCGCTACGGCAACCGCGGGAGACACTTCACTCAAACAATTTTAAAGCCACATGAACCCAAAACGTTGAGTATTCTACATACGAAAATCAGCATTACTATATACTTTTTTTATATACAGTAAAGTCTCGATATATCGATAGTCCCGGTTATATCGATACTATTTCTATGCACGCACGGAGAAAATTACATGCAAACAGGGTCGGATATATCGATAGTCCCGGTTATATAGATATTTTTTCGGACTCCCTTGAATATCGATATAACGAGACTTTACTGTATATACTTTTAAAAATGTCAAAAACTAGCCATGGTAGAGTTTTTGTACAGCATTATTAGACATGAATTATTATTTTTGATACACACGAAACAAATGGCAGAGTCCATTATTAGTTTACACGAAACGAACTAAATGTATTTAATTCATTTAAGGTAATTAAAAATGAAACTAAAATGTAAATAACAACACAAATAAAAACAACATTAAAAACAAACAAACAAAAATACAAAATAAAAAAATACAAAAAATACAAAATAAAAAACACCAAAAAATACAAAATACAAAATAAAAAATATAAAAAATACAATATAAATACAAAAAAAATAAAAAATACAAATATAATACAAAATAAAAAATAGACATAAAAATACAACATGAAAATACAAATAAATACAAACTAAAAAAGTATTAACAAAATAAAAAATACAAAAAATACAAAATAAAAAACACAAAAAATCCAAACAATAAAAAATACAAAATAGAAAATACAAAAAAATACAAAAAAAATACAAAAACAAATACAATAAAATACAAAATAAATACAAGATAGAAACTGTGTGCTCTTAGTTTGGAAAAAAATATAAATTGAGACCAGTAAACAAAAAGGGAAGAGCGTAGAAAAGATTATCGTGTTGCAGGCAAGTAGCGCACCCCCAAATCATCAATCAATATAATCCACACAACGTATTAAACTTCTATTCCATCCATCAATAGTCAACTATCCTTATTATTTTATGATAAGTTATCTTTTGTGTTTTCATCATCAAAAAAATGCTCATTAATACATTGTGCTCGACTTGAAGTCCATCAGCACAAAGCGGTAGCAAGCGGCAATAGTTGTGAAAGAGTCAGCGGAAATAAGTAAGCGCAATCACACCGCGGAAGCCGATCGAATTTTATCTTTATCTGTCGAGAATAGAGGAGGGTGGGGGGGGGGGGGGGGTGCTAAAGCGTTGAGTGGAAAGGGTGTCAAGGGTCGGCTGTGTGAAGTGCAAACAATGCCGCAACTGGAACAAGCAAGGCGCCCAGATAAGAAAGTTTGGAGGGAGGTAGCTGAGGACAAAAAAAATGTGCATGTGGGGCAGAGGGAAGCCCAAGGACGAGGGGCGGGGTTAAAATTAAATTAAAAATAGCAAAAAAGGAAGAATAGATATGATCAGAAATCCACCTCAGTCGCCTCATCGTCAACTAATCCTCGGACGTGGAGACAATCTTCAATCTTGGAGGAGAAGGGGAGGGAAGGGCTTGTCATTTCATCAGATTCCTCCGCCAGCCACTTAACTGATTCGCTGCCATTCCCAAATTTATTCGGGTTGTTGTTTTTTTTTTTTCATGCTAGGGTGCCGATACAGCGCCGGTCAGACCTCTGGCAATGTTTTTTCACTTCCACCAGGGGGGCAGCATTTGCCTTTTGTCCATGTTACAGCTTCAGCTATATAAATCAATATGTATGTCTTGTATTTTGTACAGTCGACCCCATTTCAAGCTCAGATAACTCCAGACCCATATAACTTAGGAATTAACTGGTTCAAGACATGATGTCAATTCCGAATGAGCATAGCTTAGCTTGTACAGCCGCCATAATATTAGCATACTCATGATGTGCTTTATAGAAATAAATGTAAAAGTAACATCCGACTTACGACCAGCTCGACTTACAATCACCCGTACTTACGACCTCCAGACCCTATTTTTTAAATTTTAATTCTACGCCTGGCAACGCAACACACTAGCAGGTCGCCAAATTTCTTCCACCACGAAAAATAAATCATCGAAGGACAAAATGGAAAAAAAATAATCATAAAATGACAAAATTAATAACATGGCATCGCAGCGGGAGTATGTTGTTTGAAAATTATTGGATGTTATGATTTTTTTTTTTAAACTCATTCACTGCCATTCCCGATTTTGTTCGGGTTTTGGTTCTTCTAACGGGGGTGCCGACAAAGCGGTGGTGAGACCTCTGGCAATGTATTTCCCTTTTCCTTTTCACAAGGGGGCAGCATTTGCCTTTTTTTCATATTAGCGCTTTGTTGTTAAAGTGCGATATACACCAATATGTATGTATTGCATTGTATTTTGTACACCCGCCCACATTTCAAGCACAGATAACTCCAGAACAATATAATTTAGGAATTAACTCTTTTTTTTCTGACAAAAGCAGAGAGTTTAAGGTTTGTTACGCAGCATTGTCCTAAAACTCAATATTCTGTAAATCCTGCAATTTGAGTGCAAATGACAAAAAAACGTGGCACTGGAATGGACACGTTTTTTTTACATATTGTCTGGCAGTGAATGAGTTAAAATGTCAAGCCAAAAAAAAAAAAAACGGGCCATCATGCATCCGTCAAGGCGCGATGTGAACTTCAACAGTCGAGGATTGCATTTGGCCTTTTACTCACACGCACCACGCCCCTTTTTTTATGAACATTTCCTTGTAAAAAGTCGTGCCCGAGTTGGAAAATGTTGGTCAAATGGCTTCCAAGCATCTAACAGTCATGGCTCAAAGGGAATGTAGGTTTATGTTGACATGATGGTAGTGATTTAGGTCACATCCTGCTCATTTTTTTTTCGTTGTGAGCGGGAAGATTAACTTGTAATTCTAAATGAGCTACTTGCCATGAACCAATTGCATAAACACTAATCATGCATCGGCTTGGTTTTTTTTTTTTTTTTTTTTTTTTTTTCGTAGGCTTGGGTTTGCTTGTTGCTTGCGAGGATTACGTTCCCCTTTCAAAATGAAAACCGACGCAAGCCAGTAATCCAAAGCAAATTCAATCAATAAATAAATAGCAAAGTTTAGTTTGACCTAAAAAAACAATTGATAATAATAATACATTTAATCCTACATACTTTCAAAACTTTCAAGGTCACTTTACAGTCACAGGAGAGGTTTTTTCCATGGATGAGCAGCGGTAAGTAACCACAGGAGCCAGCTTTCAATTAACCTGGAAGTAACTCAAATAGATAGAAAGCTAGCTAGCCAGCTAATTAATAGCTTGGTTATTGATTAAACTGGCTATTAAGTGGCTAGCTAGCTATCTATGCTAGCTATCATCTAATAGATAGCTAGGCTATCCATTAAGTTCGCTATTAAAATGGCTCGCTAGCTGTATGAGCTTATCTTAGCTAAACCTTATCTGAGATAGCCACCTAATAAATAGCTTGGCTGTCCATTAAGCTATCTATGATAGCTATCCAGTTTATAGATAGCTAGGCTGTCAATTAAGTTTGCTATTAAGATAGCGAGCTAGCCATCCAGGCTAGCTAACCAGCTAATACATAGCTAGGATATCCATTACGCTGGCTATTAACATGGCTAGATAGCTATCTAAGCTAGCTAGCCTGCTAATAAATAGCTAAGCTATCCATTAAGCTTGCTATTAACATGGCTAGCCAGCTATTTCAGCTATCCATTAAGCTGGCTATTAAAATGGATAGCTAACCAGCTAGCTAGCAAGGCAGAAATAGAAAACTAGCTATTTCAGCTAGCTAGCCAGATAATACATAGCTAAGCTATCCATTAAGATGGCTAGCCAGTTATCTAAGATAGCTATCCGGCTAATAGATAGCTAGGCTACCCATTTAGATAGCTAGCTAGCTATCAACGGCAGCTATCCAGCTAAAAGATAGCTAGGCTATCCATTAATCTGGTTATTAAGATGGATAGCTAACCAGCTAGCTCGCTGGGCAACTAATATATAGCTAGTCTATCCATTAAACTGACTATTAAGATAACTAGCTTGCTATCTATGCTAACTAGCCAGCGAGCTAGCTAGGTAGCGAACAGCTAGCTAGCTAAATAGTGGAGATAAATGTGAGACACGCCTTCAGGGGTGGTGGAAAACAGTTTTAGGACTACGCAAGGAGGAGATTGCCCAAAAAAAAAAATGGGGAAAAAAACTTTGAAGAGCTTCAAGAGAAGAGTTTATTTTGTGGCAGGCCAGACGTTTGTTGACTGCATCCGAAAATAGTCTTGAGTGGCTCTAACCACTGACTTTCATTTCCAGACTACTGTGGTTTTAAAACACACTCACACATAGTCACACAAACGGCAGTGTCGCTTCCTTCGGCTTTTCGGGATTGTTTTGCAACAAGTCTTCTCTGAATAAGTACGCAGTGCTTGCCGGCTAAGCGAGATGAAAACATTCATCAGCGCTCTCCTCGTCGCTGATAAGGTCTCTCTATTTATTCGGAGAAGCGCAGATAAAAGCTAAATGAAGCATTTGCTGCGCAGACTCCGCCGAAGAGAGGTTGAGCGAACTTGTGTGAGCAGATGGCCTCGACTGGGAGAGCATCCGTACTCCGGCAGACCCCCCCGCCACCCCACTAGCTAGTAACAGCGGTCTTCTTTCCTGCTTCCACATACCCCCAACCGTGTTAATCCATCCCTCTACGAGACTGTTTGTATAATGTTATTTAAAGGGAAATAATCCCAAGAAGGGGGAAACGAGAGGGGGGGGGGCATCGCATGTACAGTAGGCCTTTGCTCAAGGGGGGGGGGGGGGGGCACATTGCTGCCGAAGTGCGAATAATGGCACGATTTAGCGAGACAAGCGAGCGGAGCAGAGGTCTGTTTTAACCGGGCAGATGCTAACGGACGAAAACACGCAATTGCGAGATGTTGAATAGAACTTGTGTCCGCTTCATTTACACAAGAAAGAAGGAAGTAAACGAACACAGACAACACTCACTGCAGCTTTGATGACTGTCCACAAACTATCCAGATGTTGGGGCGGGGGGGTGGGGGGGTATCAGCTGTCTGAGAATGACCAAAATGCATTTGAATCCATATGGCTAGTTTCAGACTACATCAATGAATTTTAAGGGATCTGAATAAGACCCTTGGGGGACGCCTCTTGAAATCCATTGTCAAGTAATACAAGATTGCCCTTTATTTTTGCACTTTCATCAACAAAAATAAACATCAAGAACAACATGCGTTCGGTCTGTCCACAGATAAACCAATACAGACGCTCCTCTACTTAAAAATATTCAAGTTATGAACAACAGTACATGCGAACATTTTTGTAGTATTCTCTCCAGTTCTACATGTACATATCTTTATCGAGCATATATTTTATTATGTTTATTTTACAGTACAAACAAATACACGTTACTTATAAAAGCCTTAAACCTACTTATGTAAGCCTTAAACAGACATTCCATACAAAATATAGCACTGTAGCAACTTACGTACGAAATCAACATACCAACGACCAGACCAACGTATCTCGTTCGGAAATTGGGGAGTGTCTGTACTAACATAAACCAAGTCATGATTGTGCTATCGTTAAGAGTCAGGGTTAGCGTCCCTTACCCCAAAAAGAACCAATTTGAAGTACGTACTGACAGTTTGATTTGATTATATTCACTGTGGTGTTCATATAAGTCGGTGCTATTGGACGGTCTGCGGCTGGATGGATGCATGGCTTGAGGAGCCCGCCATGAGAAGAAAGGAGCGTTAGCGCAGAGCGCCGATGCGTATGTGGAACTGTCGCGGCTTTGATTTGAAGCGGATTTACAGTACGTGGGACAGGAGATGTGAGACAATCTCTTTTCATCAATGGATGCTACAGCTTTGTGTTTACTTTCAACATTTAGCTTGTAGCGGACATGCATATTCCACCATGACGTCCTTGATCCACTGATGAAAAGAACGTTTTGATCCTCTCCTCTTTCATCTAGAACTGCTTCATACAACAAAGAGGCTGCAGAAAGTCTGAAGACTGTCTGTGTCTTTTATGTTGTGTCACATTATTTGTTATTGTTTTTCACTTGGCGCCGCAAGAGGCTACCTTTCCAGCAGCTTCTGTATTTTGTTGTTGCTGCTGTGAAAGGTAAATTTCTCCACTGCGAGACAAATAAAGGCTCATCTAATCTAAACAAAAATGGATGAGTTGTATCAGGAAGGGCATCTGGTATTAAAATTCTGTGGCAAACGAACTGTGCGATGACGGACGTTCAATGGGACAAACCAACTGTTTGTGCTACCCAGAAAAACCAAAGACCCGATTTAAGTCTGTGATAATCCAACAAGTGGTACGTTTTAAAATATTTTTTTGACAACATGATGTGACCTATCTGGCATATACACGTGACGAATTACAAACCAGGGGAAAAAAACAAGTACATTCGGATAAGTACAGTGCTCACAAAATACGCCGACCTCAAGTACCAGAATCCAAAAATAAACGAGTAGCATGTTTTTTATGCTCCAAAAAGAAAATTCCTTCACACGTTTACAAGATGAGAAATACATAAGTTTTTTGTATATATCTACTTCGCTTTTGTCAATGTGAATCAAAACGGAAACAATGACTTCCATTCACTCGATTTCTTTAAAACCACTTGTAAGGTCACGGGTAACCAGAGCCTAATCCCAGTAGGGTTTGGGAAAGAGTCACACCACAAGTATGAATCACATGAGGGTATACAGTATACTACGACTGAAAAACAATAAAATACTGCATGCACACCCGGATTGTCATACGGTACTTGGGGGATTTCCCATAGTTGCGTCAAAAACTGATCCGAGTGACATATTTACGACCCATTCGCTCATTTGCTGTGACATTTCTCCTCACTACTCATGCCAACAACCCTGGACGTGTTGCTCGTCAATCTCGGAGCATATAAAGTCCATTGGTCACCATTCACAATACAGTAAAGTCTCGTTATATCGATATCGGATATAACGATAGTCCCGGTTATATCGATACTATTTCTATGCACGCACGGAGAAAATTACATGCAAACAGGGTCGGATATATCGATAGTCCCGGTTATATCGATATTTTTTCGGATTCCCTTGAATATCGATATAACGAGACTTTCTGTATATGAATTAGAGCACAGGTGTCAAACTCAAGACCCCCGGGGCCAGATATGGCCGGTCACACCATTTTATGTGGCCCATGAAACAAAATCAAAGCATATCGGCTACCATGATAGTTGCTTAAAATCGTTTTCAAAACTTCACATAAGCGTTATTGGAATTCAAGTAAAAACCTGGAAAGTATGCCAGAACCCGTATTCAAACTCCTGACCTCAGAACTGTGAGACGGATGGTGCCAATGCACCACCTTTGATACGTTCAACAGAAACGTAGACTGACATTCAACCATTTTCAACCATCAGAATCAGAATCATCTTTATTGCCATGTAGAACACACAAGGAATTTGTCTTCGGTAGAACACGCTGCACTAGTATCATCATAAGTAAATTTGAGGCACTATACAGTCTTTTTCCGATTGTGTTTGTCCTCATTCGTAATGGGGAGGACGGACGTCTAACTCTGGACGAGACAATAATTAAAATATATTGACAATTTATTGTTTTCAAAGCTCCCTATTCCATGTTTTTATAAAGGTTAGTGGAATCCAACCTGAGACTTCAAGAATATTCAGCAGACATACTCAACACCACAACGCTGAATATAACACATTTCAACAGCTCAATTTCCATAACATAGTGATCAGGACAGATTGATATAGTCATCAAGAATTAAAAATGGCTGCCAATGTAGAATAAAACTTAAAATTGCTCTTCAATAACTCAACGGTTTAGATCCTGAACAGATTTAAGAAATGCTAATTTGATATCAACAAAATAGTGCTTTGAGATCTGTCTCCCTGGTTCTGCGTAGGGTTCAAAGTAAACACGGTGAATCTGCATTTCGCTGTTATGCTGCACATGGCGATTGAGTAACTTTTTTTAAAGATTTTTAAAACGTTCTGTTAAGGTCTTTAAATGGCAATGTACGTTGTAGTACTTTTTGTGGACTTCTTCTGTTTTCTCAACTTTGCCTAAGAATGCTGTGACTGTACTGTTGCGTTTGTCAATGATTGGTCGTTTGATTATGTGAAGCACATTAGAGTGTTTATGGAATGTGCTGTATAAACAAAACTGACTTGCCTTGTCTTACAACGTGCTGCCTGACATTAATGTATCACGTCTGGGCATGTTTGGCTGTAGACTTTGCATGACTTGATCGCGCCAAATTGCCTCATCTTGCCTCGAAACTCCCAGATCCAAATACCATTTTGGTTCTGAAGCGGTAAACATGGGAATCCCTGTTTTAAAATACCAGATTCTGAAGCCGAATGGCATTCATTAGTTATTATGATAGTCTTTTTACACACATCACATGACACATGGACACAATGCAATCCTGTGTGATCTGTCAATGTTCTGAGAACTCTGAGCTCGTTTCTTCAAACAGTGTCAACAACGCATAAACCCATGCAAAGACTCCATATTGTAAAAAAAACTCACCTCAGAGAAGGAGAGAAGAAGCTTCAATGTCCAAAAGCGGTCACAAATAAGTCTGTAAATACAAGGTCCTTGGTTGCTTTTGAAAAAAAGTCAATTCAAGTCCGTCCCTCGTGGTGCGATTCTCCAAAAAAAAAAGGCACTAATTCCTGTTCAAAGCTCTTCGCAGGGCATTGAAAATGTCAACGATACAGAAGAGGTGGAAAAGAATGTGGAGTGGGGGTCTTTTCCAAATGTGCTTTTGGTGTTTGGGAGATCGGAGAATGTTCCTTCCACGCCCAGGTACCGAGTCACATAATGCCGTCCAGGTGTGCTTCCGGGAACCGCGATACACCTGTGGGATTCGCTGGTTCGCGGTATCCAGTCGAAGAGGAGCGAAGAGGCGGGGGTTGGGGGGGTTGAAGGAGGAAAAGTGGCCGACTCACGTTGCCTCGTGAACGGCTCCGGGTAAGTGCGAGCTTCGGTGTGCCTGCCGCCGCCGTCGCCGCCGCTGCTGCTCCCCACAGCCGGCAAAGAATGAGAAGGATGAGTCGGGTGAGTGGCGAGCTGCGAAGCAGAAAGTCGACTGAGAGTTGGGCTTGTCTCTCTTTTTGAGTCGCTGGAATCTTTTCCAAGGGAGGTGGGAGAGAAGGAGTGCGAAGCGGGGTTGCGAGGTGTGGGTGGGGGGTTGAACGAATGATCCAACCAGCGCCGAGAGGTAGACCGAGGGAGGCGCTTACTGTATCGGGGAAATGGCATCGCAGCGGCGCCTTGAGTGGCGAGTTGGATTCGTCCCAAGGCCGAGCTCGTAACTTTAAAAAAGCGGATATTTTCCACTAAAATAAATAGTCAATCACAAAAATAGCCGATTTTTTAGAGACTGAAGTTTTTTTTTATGTTAAGTGTTGTGTTTATTATTTTACTTGATGTTTATTCTTTTACTTTTTGTCAATAGTTAAAAACGATATATAAATCAGGATGTATTGTATCATGTTGTATAGTTTTTTTTCTCTGAGCAGACCAAGAGGTTATCCATGATTTAACCGTTAGTAATAATAATAATAATAATAATAATAATAATAATAATAATAATAATAATACATTTAATTTTTAATAATTCAGAAATTACATGTATTGTCTGTTGTCAATTGTCTGTCTTTTTTAGCCACATTATAAGTGCCTTGCACGCTGGGTCCAAGAGGACATTAATTTCATCTGTGCCGTATGTGATGCACATTAGCATATTTGACAATAAAGCTGACTTTGACTTTTACTTGACTAGAAGAATGCAAATATTGCACAAAAATTAAGCATCAGCAATGAAAATTTAATTACCTTATATGTGAAACAAAGCAAAAATATTGTTTTTTATTTAGACTTGCTCCTGAGTGTATTGTGAGTGTTTTGGGCAATGTTCCGGGTAAGCGTATGATAAAGAGGTTGCATGGTAAAAAGGCATTTAGCCAAAATAATGCGCGCAAATAGTCAATGTCACTAAAATGCGCTAAAAATATTGCTTGCAAATGCTATTGCTGCTACGCCATACCAGACTCCGCTTTGGGGTCAATAAAGCGTATGCACAATCTATCATGCTGCATGCGGCTTTATAGTTTGTTTCATGCATTGATTTGAAAAGTGAGCCACTGTAGGAAAGCAAAAAAAAAAGAAAAATGAAAAATGAATTCTGTGCTTTATGACCTTGAATCTAATACGATGCAGCCATTTTGTTGAAGTAAGTTTTGTACCTTCTGCTGGAACTCAGTGTGACTTCATGTCACTTATATGAGTGATTTATAGGCAAGCAAATGAGGCCGGCTGTTTGGGGGGGGAGACGCGTCTGTATCTTCCAGGGGGGGGGGGAGGACCGGCGATGTTGTGAGTCTCACTGGGTGAGAGCTGACACAGGCACAAAGCTGGCAGAGATTCACATAGCGGGGTGGAGGGAAATGGCCTTCACAGGTCTTCACGTTGACTGATGAGCTAGCTGGAGAATGTAGGCCAAGCCAGACAGCGGACACCTCAAGACACCCCTCACCCCCTAGAACCCCTTCTCTGCACACCGAATCACAAGCGGGAGGGGGTGTTCAATGTGTCCGAACGTGTCTGACGGAAGAATAATGGGGCTACTAACTCTCACAAGTGCTTGACTAAAGGGATGTCGCTAAGCAAGAAAGGCTAACTGAAAACAGATGTTGAAGTTTACTGATTGATAGAGGGAACTCCAAATTGTCTTACTAAAAAACTAAATGTCATTCAAAGACTGTAAATTGTCTTCATTCTTACAAAGAGATGTGTCTTAAAGGACAACCGACACCATTTTTTTGTTTCCTAACTGACATCAGAAAACGTTTTATAGCATCTAAAATACCCAAAACATGCAGGCTGATATTTTAGTCAAATGCAAAACACCAATAAAAATGAGTTAAAGTGTCCCAAAACTACTTCAAAATGACCCTGGAAATTGCGAGTTCCAGAAGGTCCCGCCCCCTTTGTTAGTGACGTCACGCCAGGACGTATTGCCTTGCTGTAGAATCAAAACAATGGCTTCAGATTCAGAGAAGATGCTTTCTTGTTACTCATCCAGTTATGAATATGATTCAAATCGTTTTGAAGAGGAAAGCATAAATGTTTGCAATCGATTAAAGAAGTCCTTCCGTCTCAATTCGAGCCGTCAGGACTCCAATGTAGCGTCCCAGAAAATGCACAAGATGGCGCCCAAGCTCCGTTGTAAATGGACTGATTTGTCTGCTGGGAATTTGTGTCAACTAGTATCAAATAGTAGTCTTAGTGCAACACACAACGATTCACCATCGCATTATTTATGTTTTCCTTCTAATTTCGCCATCAACACAGATCAACACGAAGTTTTCAGACCAAACAAAGTACCCGAAATGCATTGTGTGTCGCTTTCTCTGTCAGGGGCGTTCCTTCAGTGACGTAATGTGAGGACTCGTCATCAACTCGAAAATAAGACTTCCTGAATATTCAGCGTGAGTCTTAAAACGTAAAATATAGCTATATGCGGTGGAATCTTTGTAAAATACGCTCAGTAGAAGTCATTCGAAGTGATTTAAAAAATTATGGACACAACTTCTCCGGAGGCGTCGGTTGTCTTTTAAGTTCATTGAAGACTAAATCGCCTTCCCTGATTCCAAAAATGTCATTGGAGATGGTTCGAAGACTGAACACTTTCTTTCAATGTTTTGGAAAACAAGTATGCCAGGTTACATTGAATTAAAAATTGTTTTCAGTTGACAAAAACATGAATATTCAGTTCATTAAAGAACGTGTCGGGCTAATGGAGATTCATTAAACTTCAGTTGACAAAAATACGTGAACTTGGATTATTGAAGACTCTGTTGTCTTCAGTAGCTACAAAAACATGTAAGATAAGATCATTCAAGACTCTTAATTGTCTTCCGTTTACAAATACAAATATGTTTGCTTGGCCGCAGAGTCCCAAGTGTCTTTGGTATTTACAAAAACATCTAAATTAGGGTGATTGAAGATGCTCAAGTGCTGTCAGTGTTTACAAGAACTAGCATGTTTGGTTCATTAAAATTCCTCATCGATCTTGAGCTAAGAAGAAAAAAAATAGGAATGCTCGGGTGTATTATTAAAGCCTGAATAGTCTTCGGTTTAAAGAAAATATGTACCTTAAATTGAGTCCATTAAAGATTTTCAAATATCACCCGTGTTTACTGAACAAATACAGGCTCATAGTCGTCTTTCAGTTGTCTTCAGTTAACAAAGACATTTTGTTTTGGGTTAAAAAAAAACTCAAAACTCGGTTGTCTTCACTTTTTAAAAACAAGTATGTCAAGTTCATTGAAGTTTCAAGCTCCTTATAAAATAAGAATGAATGTTCGGTCGATTGAAGACTCGCGTGTCTTCGGTTTACATCCACGCAAATAAAACATTTATTGTTATTATTTTGAAAACTCGCGACTGCCTCTACTTTTCAAAGAACAAGTACTGTCCGTCGAATTGTGATGTTCAGTCGGGCTGTGTGTTTATGTAGCTCACTTGGGAATTGTGTTTTCACGTCAGCCCCTGGTATCAAACGCCACCATTTTGTCATTTAGCGAATGAATTCGAAAAATTCGTAAAAAGTCGTGTATTACAGCAATTTTGCTGTTGTCCGTGGTGGAAAGTGAACAAGTCAGACACAAGGTTCGATACCGAGTTTTGTGCCATGGAGTTATACTGGCCCCTTTTGGTCATCGCCTGAACATTCCTTTGATCAAACTACCCCCTAAATTTTGACTTGTACGTACGTCAAAAAATCAAATTCTTTGTGGATCATCACAACACTGATGTGTGATACATTGGAGCAGCGAACCCCAACCTCTGAGCCGTGGACTGGTACCGGTCCATGGGTCGTTTGGTACCGATCAATATATAAACTTTCATGGCTTCCATTTTATTCATTTCGGAATCAGTTTAATTCATTTTGGAATCTGGAACATTTTATTGTGACAACCTTACGAATTGTTTGTGTACAATATGTCACTCTTGACACGTGTCGAAGAGCACTACTCGGTCATCTGATATGTTAATAATAATAATAATACATTTCATTTATAAGCGCCTTTCAAAACTCTCAAGGTCACTTTACAGTCACCGGATCAGTTTTTTCTGTGGGTGAGCAGCGGCAGCCACATGCGCCAGTGTTCACTCAACCCGGAAATAACTCAAATAGATAGAAAACTAGCTAGCTAGCTACTAGACAGCTAATAGATAGCCAGCTAACCAGCAGCCAGCTAACAGATAGCTAGCTAGACAGATAGCTAACAGATAGCAACATTGACTCCCTTCCTACTTTCAAATCTCACCTGAAAACCCACCTGTTTAAACTTGCTTTCATGGTCTAATTTATTCTGCTGTTTTATTATTTATTGTTTTATGCATGATTTTACTGTTTTGTGTGTTGTCTTTGTTGTAAAGTGTCCTTGAGTGTTCAGATTGTAAATTAAATGTATTATTATTATTTATTATTATAGCCAGGTAGCTGGCCAGATGTTACTCAATAAAATGAAACCCAGGAGCTGAATCATAAGCGGCGATTGTGCGTTGTATGTTTCATGCACTGCATTCCATCTTAGTTTTGAACAACCCATCTGTTATTTCTGGGTTTCGGCTGTGCAATATTCTTGCTCGTGTCAAATCCAAGATGTGGTGATGACAGATGGAGTGATTCGCAGACGCCAGGAACTTGTCATGGCGATAGCTCGTCTGAAAGGTGTGAAGAATAATTCAGCGGGCACACCGGGGAAATGTATTTCAAGAACTGGTGTTAGTTTCACTCACAGCCGGTTGACTGAGTGGTCCTCAATTTGTCAATAAATACTGTACTTTTTTTATGAGTGTAGCAAGGAAGTGGGGTTTACATGAGGGGAGACGAAGCTTATTTTAAATGCTGCTGATACGTAAGGAAAAGATAAAACGGACGAAAATCAAAACTTCCATTTCGGACGGAAAGCGGGCAAAGTGGTTTGTACGATTTTATTGCATACGTTTTATTTCATTGACGTAAAGTCCGAATGTTTATGTGTAAATAATAGCTATTTTTTTATACTTGTTTGTAATTCTACGGTGGTGGTGGTGTGAAATCACATTGAAAAATTAACAATCAGTACAAAGAACCGGAGTCCTCTGTTTCGAATGGAAGCACCGTCGATCACTTTGCCCGCTTTCCGTCCGAAATGGAAGTATTGATTTTCGTCCTTTTTATCTTTTCCTTGCTAAACAGTACAGCGATAAAGCATGTCCATTCTCGCCGTCTTCTCAGTGAAAAATGAAACTTCAGAAACAAAGCGCAGAAAGTAAAACCTGTACCGTAAGTGACAACAAACCAATGTAATGAATGTCAAGAAAATAAAGCACAGCCATCTGCTGGTCAACTATAGGATAGCAGTTATAAACAAATGTATCAGCAGCATTTACACTTAATTGCTACTTTGAGTAGAAGACTGGCAAAAACTAAGTGCGACAACAAGACATCAGGTTAGTCAGAGAACAGACTGACGGTATTATGGTGGCAGACGAGGAATAAACACCATGCGGGAAGTAACAAGATGGCAGGAGTGGGTGGGTAGTTGAGAACAGAATGGAAGCACCAGTAAGTTAAAGGACAACTGACGCCTCCGGACAAGTTGTGTCCATAATTTGTAAAATGACTTCAAATAACTTCTACTGAGCGTATTTTACAAAGATTCCAACGCATATAGCTATATTTTACATTTTAAGACTCGCGCTGAATATTCAGGAAGTCTTGTTTTGAGTTGGTGACGATACCGACCGTGACGTCACGTCTGGAACGCCCGTGACCGAGAAAGCGACACACAATGCATTTTGGGTACTTTGTTTGGTCTGAAAACTTCGTGTTGATGGCGAAATTAGAAGGAAAACACATAAATAACGTAATCGTTGTGTGTTGCGTCAAGACTACTATTTGATAATAGCTGACACAAATCCCCAGCAGACAAATCAGCCCATTTCCAATGGAACTTGGGCGCCATCTTGTGCATTTTCTGCGACTTGGAGTCCTCAAAATGACACGGAAGGACTTCTTTAATCGATTGTAAACATTTATCCTTTCCTCTTCAGAACTATTTGAATCATATTCATAACTGGATGAGTAACAAGAAAGCATCTTCTTCGAATCTGAAGCCATTGTTTTGATTCTCGAGCAAGGCGAGACGGCTTGGCGTGACGTCACTAACAAGGGGGCGGGACCTTCTCGCCATTTCCGGGCTCATTTTGAAGTAGTTTTCGGACACTTTAAGTCATTTTTATTGGTGTTTTGCATTTGAATAAAAATATCAGCCTGCATGTTTTATGTATTTTAGTTGCTATAAAACGTTTTTCTGATCAGAATCAGAAGAATCAGAATCAGAATCATCTTTATTGCCAAGTATGTAGAACTATACAGTTCCAGAAAATTGTGTCGGTTGTCCTTTAAGACCAAAATGCTACACGTAGCTTTTTGCTAATATGCCGAATGCTACTAAGGTAACCTCACACAAAGCACTATGATATTTCTACCCCTTGTCTGATGTTCCTGTCACACAACTCACGCATTAAAAAAAATGTCACTGTCCTCTTCCTCCCCATGTTTATGACACAATCTAATCACGGGCTGCTCCTGCTTCATCTGCATTGTCCAGGTGGCCTCTCACTGACATTTAATGTCCTTTAGCAAGTCTGACATGATGTAGCCCAGATCCTACCATGCGTAGCCTGTGCTCACGGCCATACACATACACACACCACAGACACGCTTGGAGGCAGACAGAATCCATTTCCTTTTGGAGGGTGAGGGGGGTACAGAGTGATCTGCAGTCTGAAGAGGCTTTGCGTTCTCGACCAGCTATGTACTTTCACCATTAGGGCTCCTGTGCAGCCTCCAAATTGGATCCCAAAAAGTGTCAGCGGACAAAAACAAAATAATTAGTTCTGTATCTGGTAAACAGGTATGTTGTTGTTGTTGTTGTTGTTGTTGTTTTTAAACAACCAAATACTGGTGACAGCAGAGGTCAAAGTTAAAATTAGGTAGGTTTGTCAATCAAATCTGAGCTAAGAAAAAAAACACTCGTACCCTGAACAGCAGTGAAATTAAACTGCAGTTACTCAAACTATACTTATTAGTGATGTGTCATTCGCGAACGAGCCGGTTCTTAGAGCCGGATCTCTGAAGTGAAAGAAGAGAGCCGGTTCCTAAATGAGGAAATGGGAGCCGACTTTTTTTGTCCTCTATTCCCAGCTCCCAGTCTTCGGTTAAAGCCGTACGTGATTGGTCGATATCCATGGTAGAGGAGGGAGGGGAGAATTACAGGTACACAAGCAGCAGTGAGGAGAAGGGGAGAAGGGGGACGTTAGGGTAGACAGGTGGACAAATGTTATCACATTATGCTGTTATTATTATTCAATTATTATATTTTTTACTAGTTGGTATGAGAGCATTATTAATATGAAAAGCAAATTAGTGACAGCTGATCATCAGACGAGAGTAACCACAGGGATAGTAAAAGTTAGTGGATGCTCTCTGTGCACATAGAAATCAAGCCATATAAATAAAAATATTTGATATAGTGTATTTTTTTACACGAGTAATTCGTTTTTCGCATAATTTTACATGATTTTTGGTAGTTAGTTAATTTAAGGAACAACAAAAAGAACAAACTGAGGAGCCATTTGGGAGCCATAGGAGCCGGATCTTTTTAGTGAGCCGAGCCAAAAGAACCGGCTCTTTGACAAGCGACCGAATTCCTATCACTAATACTTATGTCCCATTTTATTTTATGACTTCTGAAGACCATAAATTCCCATTATCTGTTTTAAAACAGACAAAAGAAGCCATTTTCTAGCGTTTATTAAGATGTATTTTCATTGTTTTGTTGAATGACCATTGCCAGAGTTCTTTCCAGGTGTCTTGTGAACTGTATCATATTGGTGTGATGGGAGGAGGTAAGGGGAGTTGAGAAACTCTGGTTTTCCCCGTGAGGATGAAACATAGTCTGACAGGATTCATTTTAGATTACTTGGTGTAATCCCCTTATCTACGTAACTACCTGTCCCAGAAAGTGATCCAAGCGTACCCCAACCAGCCTCTTTGGCTCGCCGTTCTGACAGGAGCAAATGCACCGTCTAATGTGGCAGCTTTCGACTGGCAAACCAAATGTTATCTGTTAAGCACATGCTTCATCCTGCTAAAGCGCCACAACAGGTGAAAAGGACGACGATATTATCACTCTGACATTCCAGTTTTTGGAATGACATTGATATAATATGCAGAAAAGTGCATACAGTGCTACCTCGGTTTACGAACCCCTTGGCTTACAAACTTTTCGGTTTACGAACGTTACATTTATGAACGTTTTACCTTGGCATACAAACTATTTTTTGGGATACACACAGAGCGCCACAATGAGTGATGTGATGTTCGCGAACGAGCTCCAAACAATAAAATGTCAGCTGACTCATTTTTGTCCCCAGTCTTCGGTTAAAGCCACGTGATTGGTCAAGAACGCAGCAGTGGGGGGGTTAAACATTAAAGTGACAGGCAGACGACAGAAAGAGAGTGATAAAATAGATAGAAGCAGTAAAATTTGGACTCGTTTCAACTTTGATAGTTCAAAGGCAGAGTGTAGACTGCAAGATTAAAATTCCCTTCAATCAGGCTCCACAAATAACCCGCACAAGCCATCTGTACACTAGATCAAAAAAGCTATCAATCCAGCTAAACAGAACACTACTGATGAGGAACTAGGTAAAATTATAGCAGCGAAAGCACCTACAAGGGATCATTCCTCAAGATGGTGAAAGGTTACGTTTCTCATCAAGTGTTTAATGCTGATGAAACCGCCCACTCCATTCCATCAAGCCTTCAACGACCTTTACAAAGGTAAATAAAATGACTTTATTATACAGTTTTTAAAGCTTTATTGTACAGTTTATTTCTTTAATTATAATACCATAACACATTTATTATACATTAAATAAGGTATATTTTGTGTCGTTTTAAGGCTTACAAAATTAGAAAGTAGAAAATTAGGTTTTATGAGGACCTTGGAACGGATTATTATCATTTTAATGGTTTCCTATGGGAAATAATTTTTGGGATACACACTTTTCGCCTTACACACACTGTCTGGGAACCAATTAAGTTTGTAAACCAAGGTATCACTGTATGAATATATATGAAATATGAATGACTTTCTTACCAATAGTTTATTGTTCACGGGGGGGAAACCTCCATGGAAATAATAAGAATGTTAAGAATGAGAGAAAAACATTAAATAAAACTTTTAAAATAAAAAATCTATATCTATTAAAACGGGTGTAGTACATGACTCGTGGGTTCAATATTCAGGCTTTACTTTTAGAAAACAGTGTTTATTACTGTACTTAATTACTTGTGTTTTTCACCTGGTAACTTAGCTCATTAGTGAGTACATCTAATACAGGTGGGATCCTCGGATATTGACATTATCTTTACTGCGAATACGATGAAGAATTATCATTACTGTTATTCTGCGACGAGACTCCTAAGCAGGTAAGAAAATTTAAGCCGCTAACACGTTATTTGGCTTGTGTTTTGTTCGCACTCCGAACTTTTCTGGTTGTAAAACGAATATTTTGTGAATTTTGTGTGTTTTGGGGGTTCAGTTTAAATTGTCTCGTCTTTATGTACGGTATAACTTAATTTAACGACAATATGAGGTCGCTTTTTCTGAAGCAAAACTGCTTGTTTAATTAAAGTCAACAGTGACACCTGGTGTTTTTACAGAGATTATCGTGATCGGTTCCTTGTTGACTAAATTGAAAAGAACGTACAAAATCTATAACTCGTAGAAGCCCTTTATATATTGTTACACAAAATCTGTATTTTATTCCAAAGCTGAAACCAAACAATTTTAGTTTTTAAGCATATTAACGAATTCAAACACACGGAACTATTTCTTGTACGCGCATGCGTACAAATGATTTCAGGGTTAAGCGGAAGTGTGAATATCTCAGCGTTGCCTTTTCTTCATAACTCGTATAAAAACGAAATAAATGCGACGGGTGCAATTACACTCCTTTATTTGTCAGTTATTGTTTTAAACTGGACGTGTGCTAGCACCCACCAAGTAATATTGAAATGTTTGTATGTAGTAGGACGTGGACGAACAAACCAAATAAGAATGAGACATCCCAGAATGCATTGCGTCACTGAGCATTTTTTTTTTTTACAAAGTCGTTTTCTTAAATATATTTTAAAACCAACACGTGATTATATAACTATCAAATTATAACTTAGTCGATAAAAATGTCACAGCGCCCGTTCAGCAATGCTAGAAAACCATCATTATGAGTCGTACGCTGGGTAATGACTGTCCTGAGGCTCGCGATAAGATGTCAGCTTTGCGCAGTGGCAGTATCGTAGCCTATGAGGTTTATCCGAGGCGCGATTATTGCTAGTTGAAAACTTTACCCAATACCCCGCCTTGACGACTTGAAATATAGTCGGCTATGGCAATTTTTGACGGTCTCTACGGAGACTACTTTTATTGTGAAATTCAATTTTATCATTGCAAACATGGTATCTCTACTTAATGTGCTCTTTACGCTTTTATATGCAAAGCTTTATTAAAGATGTCTGCTCTAGCTATCGAGCTAGCCAGTAGTTTTCTATCTACTGTATATGAGTTACTTCCGGTTTCAGTGAACGCTGGCGTGTCTGCCTGCCGCTGCTTCCCCCTACAGAAAAACTTATCCTGTGACTGTAAAGTGATCTTGAGAGTTTTGAATGGTGCATATAAATTTATTATATTCTTCTTCTTCTTCGTAAAACGTACTTCGGAGTGTTTCTCCAATCCCAAACAGACTCTGGTTAGGACACTTCCTCGTACGTATTCGAAAACGTCACCACGTATTTACGTCAAAACGGAGCATGAGCAGTTCGGATACAGCTTTTCAAGTGTGACTGAACTGTTTACAAGGAGAAGTCGAAACCCTTTTATTCCGACGGGGTTGTTTATTTTTGAGCTTGTTTATTCATCCATTAGAATTTTAAATCGTGGCTCCATGTAAACTCTGTGACGTTGTGTCATCATTCCGTATGTATTAAATATTTTACATTCGCTGAATGTTTCCATTGCAAAACAAACGTGTCGGTCGGTGTAGCAATAGCCAGCCCCATAATGCTTTGCGGCCTCAACGTAATCACAAACCATCACTTTTTTCAGAAGTATATTGGAGACGTGAAACATAACTGCTGTTTTACGTGAAAAAAATAGATCAAGGTGGTTTTCATCTTAGAATGCCTTCACAACCGTTTGCTTTCTTGAAGACCCTCATTGTGGGATGTATGACGGTGGGTCAGTTCTGGTTCGAAACCAAAGTGTCGTCAGCTTTGCGCAGTGGCAGTATCGTAGCCTATGAGGTTTATCCGAGGCGCGATTATTGCTAGTTGAAAACTTTACCCAATACCCCGCCTTGACGACTTGAAATATAGTCGGCTATGGCAATTTTTGACGGTCTCTACGGAGACTACTTTTATTGTGAAATTAATGAACCCAAAACAGCTAATGTTGGCGAGTGTCTGAATTTAATTTACCAATGTGCTATCTATAGCTTGCTATCTAGTTGGGCTTCTAGCTAGCTATCTATTCGCAATCAGAATCAGAAACCCTTTATCGCTATCTACTTTTCTATTCGACTCCGACTTCCGGGGTGAGTGTGGTTGCTACTGCTCGCCCACAGAAAAACTTATCGCGCGACTGACCCCGACAGCTTTGAAAAGTGCTTATGAATTAAATGTATTATTATATGTATTTTACATTCTCAAGTTTTGTGCTTCGAACTTGTTCCAATCCAAAACAAACTGGTTAGGACATCAGACGTCACCACGCAAAATACGTCTGTTCGGGTTGTGTTACTAACCGTAATGCATGTTGTGTTGCTGCCGCGTAACAGGCACTGTTTTAAAAGAAAAGTTAAGACTGTATATATTGTTAAAACTTTTGATGTGTACGTCTTTCTTTTCTTCTAAACATGAGGCTTATAGTCGGGCGTGGTTTCTGTATGTACAAAATGGTTTGTCCTTTAAAAATGTACTGGGTGAGTCTTATAATGAGGTGCGCTCTGTAGTCCGGAAATTACGGTAGTTCTTCAATACCAAACAAACTCTGATTAGGACACGGCCACTTCCTTGTACGTATACGAAAACGTCACCAAACATTACGTCAAACGGAGCATGCGCAGATCGGATACAGCTTTTCGAGTGTCACTGAACTGTTTACAAGGAGACCTTTCGAATTGTGAAAAATGAAGAATTAAGTCACATTCCGATTCTGCCCTTTCATTCCGACTGGGGTGTTTATTCTTGAGCATTTTTAATCCGTTTGATCATCCGTTTGAATCGTAATACATGGCTCCATTTAAACTTGATGACGTTGTGTCATCATTCCGTGTGTCTTAAAGATTTTACATTCGTTTGCAACATGACTCGCGTTTAGCTCTGTTTAACAATAACCAGTCCCGTAATGCTTTGCGGCGTCATTCATCAATGTGGTTTCATTTTCGAATACATATACAACCGATTGCTTTCTTCAAGACCGTCATTGTGGGATGTATGACGGTGGGTCAGTTCTGGTTCGAAACCAAAGTGTCGTCAGCTTTGCGCAGTGGCAGTATCGTAGCCTATGAGGTTTATCCGAGGCGCGATTATTGCTAGTTGAAAACTTTACCCAATACCCCGCCTTGACGACTTGAAACATAGTCGGCTATGGCAATTTTTGACGGTCTCTACGGAGGCTATCTTCATGTGAAAACAACGGTAAACAAATGTATAATATAGCAGTGTCTGAAACTCAGTAAAATGATTGGACAGGGCATACACCTCTGAAAAGTTCCCTGCCCGACCATAAAGTTGCCTGCCCGATTTTTCACAACTTGAAAATTAAGATTAATCGCAAAAAATAACATTGTTACTAACCATTAAGGATTGATAATCAGAATATATAACAGTACAACACTTTAAAATTAAGTAATTGATATACCTACCACAAATGCACCCAAGTTGTCGGCCACCTGGGCAGAGACGTCTGGAAGTTGTACGCCCGGCGTAAAAATTACAAGCCTCGGGCATCCGGCCAGACGTTATTTCAAACACTGAATATAGTTAATTTCTGCCCGATATGTGAGTTAGATTCATTCATATGCAGCTATCTATGTGGCTAGTAGTGAACGGAATTCCGGCTCCTTTCAGAGATTGGCTCACTAAAAAGATCCTGCTCTTTTGCCTCCCAAATGGCTCTTCAGTTTTTTTGTTGCTTAAATTAATTAACTACCAAAAATCACGTAAAAACAAATTACTTGTGTAAAAAAATACACTATATCAAATATTGTTATTTATATGGCTATATATGTATATGTGCACAGAGAGCATTCACTAACCTCAGCTTTCCCTGTGGTTCCTCTGGTTTGATGATCAGCTGTCACTCATTTGCTTTTCATAATCATAATGCTATCATACCAACTAGTAAAAAATATAATAATTGAATAATAATAACAGCATAATGTGATAACATTTGTCCACCGTACCTGTCTACACTGATCTCCAGTGACCTGCTCAAACGGCTCCAAAACAGTGCATGAGTCCTGCAGTACCTCCCCAGCTCCTCTGCTAAATTCTCAGAAATGTGTCTTTCATTGAACTCCAAACAATCCAGCATCCAGGTCCCCACTTTGACATTTTTAATAAAGTGGCATGTAACTGGCGTAGGAGGTTGTGGTTCAGGATTCCAGCAGTCAGTTGTGGCTTTTTAGGCCCGTTCTTCGACTCCAGCACGTTCTTTGTCATATATGATTCCTTGAGAAAGGGTTTTCAGAATCTGAATCAGAAAGCTTGAGGCCGCTGAATAGAGCGGGTGGGGGAAATCGCCCCCCCCCCCATTTCCAGTGGTTTTGATCTTAGAATGCACATGCTTTGTTGAAGACCGTCATTGTGGGATGTATGCCGGTGGGTCAGTACAGGTTCAAAACCTCTGTGTTGTCATCTTTGCGCAGTGGCAGTATCGTAGCCTATGAGGTTTATCCGAGGCGCGATTATTGCTAGTTGAAAACTTTACCCAATACCCCGCCTTGATGACTTGAAATATAGTCGCCTATGGCAATTTTTGACAGCCTTTACGGAGGCTATCTGTACTGTGAAAAGAACTCCAAGGAAAAATATACTGTAGTTAATTCCTGCCTGATATGTGAATTACATCAATTCATATTCAGCTATCTGTGTGGCTGGCTACTTACTAGCGAGCTAGCTTTCTGTCTTGTTATTTCTGAGTTGAGAGAACGCTGTCTCGTGTGGCTGGCGCTGCTAACCCACACTAAAACTTATCCCGTGACTGTGAAATGACATTTAAAGTTTGAAAATGTGCTTATAAATGAAATGTACCGTTATTATTATTATTATTATTATGTGTATTTTACAAAACTTACTTTAAAGAAGTTCTCCATTCCCAAACAAGCACTGCCACTTACGAGTACGTCTCCGAAAACGTCACCACGGAGCATGCACAGATCGGACATAGCTTTTCTAGTGTGACTGAAAAGTTTCCAGCAAACCGAGACCTTTCGAATTGTGAAGCTGAATGAAGTCACATTCCGATTCGTCCCTTTTATTCCGACTGGGGGCGTTTATTTTTGAGCATTTTGATGCCGTTTGATCATCCGTTTGAATCGTAATACATGGCTCCATTTAAACTTGGTGACGTTGTGTCATCATTCCGTGTGGATTACATTTTTTACATTCGTCCAATATGTCGGTTTAACAATAACCCGTCCCATAATCCTTTGCGGCGTCATGCATCAACGTGGTTTTGATCTTAGAATGCACATGCTTTGTTGAAGACCGTCATTGTGGGATGTATGCCGGTGGGTCAGTACAGGTTCAAAACCTCTGTGTTGTCATCTTTGCGCAGTGGCAGTATCGTAGCCTATGAGGTTTATCCGAGGCGCGATTATTGCTAGTTGAAAACTTTACCCAATACCCCGCCTTGACGACTTGAAACATAGTCGGCTATGGCAATTTTTGACAGCCTTTACGGAGGCTAACTGTACTGTGAAAAGAACTCCAAGGAAAAATATACTGTAGTTAATTCGGGCCCGATATGTGAATTACATACATTCATATTCAGCTATCTGTGTGGCTGGCTACTTATTAGCTAGCTAGCTTTCTGTCTTGTTATTTCTGAGTTGAGAGAACACTGTCTCGTGTGGCTGGCGCTGCTAACCCACACTCAAACTTATCCCGTGACTGTGAAATGACATTTAAAGTTTGAAAATGTGCTTATAAATGAAATGTACCGTTATTATTATTATTATGTGTATTTTACAAAACTTACTTTAAAGAAGTTCTCCATTCCCAAACAAGCACTGCCACTTACGAGTACGTCTCCGAAAACGTCACCACGGAGCATGCACAGATCGGACATAGCTTTTCTAGTGTGACTGAAAAGTTTCCAGCAAACCGAGACCTTTCGAATTGTGAAGCTGAATGAAGTCACATTCCGATTCGTCCCTTTTATTCCGACTGGGGGCGTTTATTTTTGAGCATTTTGATGCCGTTTGATCATCCGTTTGAATCGTAATACATGGCTCCATTTAAACTTGGTGACGTTGTGTCATCATTCCGTGTGGATTACATTTTTTACATTCGTCCAATATGTCGGTTTAACAATAACCCGTCCCATAATCCTTTGCGGCGTCATGCATCAACGTGGTTTTAATCTTAGAATGCATACACAACCTATTGCTTTCTTGAAGACCGTCATTGTGGGATGTATGCCGGTGGGTCAGTACAGGTTCAAAATCACTGTGTTGTCATCTTTGCGCAGTGGCAGTATCGTAGCCTATGAGGCTCACCCGAGGCGCGATTATTGCTATTTGAAAACTTTACCCAATACCCCGCCTTGATGACTTGAGATATTAGTTGTCTATGGCAATTTTTGATGGTCTCCACGGAGACTCACATCTTTGTTAATCTAATTATCTGTAGAATTCCTTCTAAAGATATAATAACATGCCCGGAGGAAACCAAAGGCTGAAGGGCACGAAACGTCTGGAACTTCAATGAAAGGAAGAATGAAATGTTACTATTTGGTCTCTTAGATGTTCCAAAAACTAAACGGAGGCTCAGAGGGGATCAAGCTTCTTCTGCTGCTGACGGAATAACCTGCTACTGGACATTCGGCAAGCTGCCCATCTTTAAAACCCGTCTCAAAACTCATTTTAGACTCTTTGGCATTCGACTCAGCATGATTCAGATTAAGAATAACATGCAATACCCTTAATCGACCGGTATATGGCAGTCTCGTTCAAGTTGTTCTCACATCCAGCTACTACATCACCAACCCTTTTGAAGTGCATAAAGAACAGTTTGTACCGAGTTTCACGTTGACATTTCATTCTGCTTGTGAGTCAACGCTCTCTCCGAGAGCAAAATAGAATGATATCATATTAACACAGATCGTAGTTCAAGTGTTGGGAAATTAAAAGACAACCTGTGGCATTTGTAGGCCTTAAGACAGAGCTTTTCCCTTTTCACTAACACATTGTGAAACGTCACGGGATTAGTTCCTAGGTAACCATGTGACCGTGCAAGTCATTGCTATGGAAACCGGTGTATCTACTCAGTCTCTTTTTTTTCACGATTCGAGTTCTTTGAGGTAAATGTGATATGGTCTTTCTTATGAATTGGTTTTCGTATCCGGGTTATCGTGACTCACAATACAATACAATACATTCTGATTTAGGAAGTCTTCAGAGCTTTGATTTGTGTATTGGTATCCATTAAACTCATTCATGTCATGATCTGGTTGGTACCAACAGCTGGCGCTGTCGGCCCCGCCGGCACCAGCACAAGTGTTGGTCAGAATCAGAATCAGAATCATCTTTATTGTCAAGTATGTAGAACACACAAGGAATTTGTTTCCGGTCATCAGTGGCAGTTAAAAGGAATCCCAGCACGAACATTCGGTGTCAGGTGATTGTATTGCTGCATATGTGTTTGCTTCACCCTGTCAGGTTTGTTTCATTTTGGCAGGTTTTTACTCATGGTTTTCTTTGAACCTTTCTGTTCAGATGACTTTGATGTTTTAGATTTTGTTCCTGCTGACTATTATAATACAATTTGTCAAATACATCCTGCTGCTCCCTCCTGTCTGCTTTTTTTGGGGGGATCCACAACCATCATCACCACCTTGCAAACTGTAACAATTCGCTGCTAGACATGTGCAAAAATGTGTCGACTCCAGTGCCAGGGTTTTTGTCATTGTCACTCAAATTCCAGGAATCAAAAAATATTGAGTTTTAGGACTACATCGTACTTGTTAAGTGTCAAAAGTCATAAATCGGGAGATGTTCGTACTCACGACTCTGTGGTGCGTGTTAAAATAATGTGAGTTACAAAAGTATAAGCCAAATACGTTTTTTTGTTCATTTTCTTTTGTTTCACCTTACAAATCATTGTGAGTATTATGGTCAGGATCGGGAGTCTCCCGATCAAATCGTGAGACTTAAAATGTCTGCTACGTAAACATTCAATACAGCTGTTAGAAACCTTATACTCTCTAGTTTCATCAGAAAAAAAAATTATTTCCTAAATTATATGGGTCTGGAGTTATCTGAACTTGAAATGGGGGCACCTGTCCAAAATACAATGCAATACATCCCTATTGGTGCATATAGCGCTTTAACAACAGCTCGGAAAAAGCACTAACATAGAAAAAAGGGGAATGCTATCGCCTTGTGGACAAGAAAACACATCACCAGAGGCCATGGCCAGCGCTTTATCGGCACCCAAGCCTCAAAAAACAAAACCCGAACAATTTCGGGAATGGCGCTCTTCGTCATATTTTCAATTAAAAATAAATTCGTGAATGGCAGTGAATGAGTTATAATCCAGTTCATGTAATACATGTAAGTGTTTTCTATTAGAAAAAATATATTAAAAAATACATAAAATAAACAACACCTAATGAGTTTATGTTTGAATCAGATCCCTCCCCCCCCGCCCAGCACTAATTCCCCACCTTACTACTGTCAAGAATAGACCCGATTTCAAAGTCCTTCAATGCATTCATGAGCGTCTGGATGCAAAGCGGATTTGACATGCAGCAAGTGGACCAATCACCAGCTGTCAAACGCTGATATCATTTACACACAAAATATATTCGCGGACTTCTTTTGTACGTCAACAAACTTTGATGTTTTAATTTGGCGGAATACCCGACTCCTTTCGTGCCTTTAGGAGCAAAAAAAAACCTCCATCCGGCCTCCATTTTCTACTGTTTGTGAGAATAGCAACAGGGCTCAGCTGTGGAATGAAATTCTTCCAATGTACATTATTTTGGAGGGTCAGCGAACCCCCTCCCCCCCCTTCATTTTCTCCCGCCCCATGTTCAACCTCTGACTCCATTGTGTCATGACCCCTTGTGTCTCATCTGTTTTTTGGTAGCTTGTTATCAAGTTTGAGTTATTATTGGACGAGTACAGTAATCCCCCGCTACTTCACGGTTCACTTATCGCTGTTTCAGTGCTTCGCTGATTTTTTTTGCAGAGATAAAAAAAAAAACATTCAGGAAACAAAATGATAAATGACTCAGAGGTTTAATACATGGCTGGGTTTAGTCAGGGGTGGTAGGGGGTTGGGGGTGCGCCCACGCTTCATGGATTTTCACATATCATGGGTGGTTCTGGTCCCTGTTGATAATAATAATAATAATAATAATAATAATAATACGTTTTATTTCTAAGCGCCTTTCAAAACTCTCAAGGACACTTTACAGTCACAGGATAAGAACTTTTTCTTTGTGTGCGGGTGAGCAGCGGCAGCCATTCGCGCCAGCGTTCACTCTACCCGTAAGTAACACAGCAGCATATATGTTAAAGATGGAACAAAGCGCTAACATGGAAAAAGGGCAATGCTGCCCCCTTGTGGACAGGAAAAACATTGCCAGAGGCCACGGCCAGCGCTTTATCGGCACCCACGCATGAACAAACATAACCCAAACAAATTCGGGAACGGCGCTTAAATTTGTGAATGGCAGTGAATGAGTTAAAGGCTTTCTGATTCACCTCAATTTTTGTACCCCATTTTTTTTTGGCCAAAGGACTTTGGTGTTATTACCAGAAAATTGATCTTGTTTTTCTTCCGGTTTTACAAATATCAAAGAAAGACTCAGCGGGTATCTCCAAGCACCTCGGCGATCCATCTGAAAGGTCGACTTGCCATGGTGACTTCATCGATCACCTCCCATTGTGTTCAAAATGCGAAAAACGACATTTGCACCACCGGCTTGAGTTATTTTTTTTTACATTACATTTTACATTTATTTTAAGGCATGAATGTGCTGTCAGTGCACAAAACCGAACATTAGTAATAATACATGTGATTTCTAAGCGCCTTTCAAAACCCTCAAGGTCACTTTACAGTAGCAAGTTTTTCTGTGGGTGAGCAGTGGCAGCCACACACGCTAGCGTTCACTCAACCCGGAAGTAACACAAATAGATCGAAAGCTAGCTAGCTAGCCAACAGATAGCTAGTAATTTGGCCGCACCTCACAATAAGATCTCTATTTCAGTCATTGTGTTGGATTAGCCTTTATTAGTCTCGCACAGGACCAATTTACATTTCAAAGCAGCAAAGTGAGTATGAGGAAAGGAAAGGAAGAAATAGAAAAATGTAAAAAGCTATCAACCCAGCTAAACAGAACATAATTGATAAGGAATTAGGTAAAATTATCGCAGAGAAAGCACGGCAACTTCACTCGCATATCATCAAAGGTATGTATATGTATGTACTTCCGAGTAGAGTGAAAGCTGGCATGAATGGCTGCTGCTGCTCACCCATACAAAAAAATTACGTGACTAAAGTGTCCTTGAGAGTCTTCAAAGGCGATTATAAATGAAATGTATTATTATTATTATTATTATTATTATTATTATTATTATTATTATTATTATTATTATTATTATTATTATTATGATTATTATTATTTGGTCGTTCTAACATTCTGGCTAGCTAGCAATCTATTAGCTATCTAGATAGCTATCTAGCTATCTATTAGCGATCTAGATAGCTAGCTATCTATCTATTAGCTAGCTTGCTAGCAATTTGAGTCAGGAAACATATTAGCTAGCTAGCTATTAGCTATCTATTAGCTCGCTAGCTAGCTTTCTATCTCTTTGAGTTACTTTGGGGTTGAGTGAACGCTGGCGCGTATGGCTGCCACTTGCTTACCCACAGCAAAAAAACTATCCTGTAACTGTAAAAACCTAGCTAGCTATCTATTTGCTGTCTATTTACAATCTAGCTGGCTACCTAGCTGGCTACCTAGCTAGCTATTCATTTGCCGTCTATTAGCTCTCTGTTCGCTATCTGGCTCTCTAGCTAGATATCTATTAGCTATCTATCTATTAGATAGCTATTAGCTAGCTAGCTAGCTTTCTATCTATTTGAGTTATTCCGGGTTGAATGAACGCTGGCGCGCGTGGCCGCCACTGCTCACCCGCAGAAAAAAAAAACTTATCCCATGACTGTAAAGTGACCTTCAGAGTTTTGAAAGGCACTTCTAAGTGAAATGTATTATTATTATTATTATTATCATTATTACTTGGTCGTTCTATTGGCAGTTCCTTGAGCATAGCGCCATCTAGTGGATGTTTTGTATGAAAAAAAAGTACAAAATAGGCCAGTCATTGAAGTCAAAATAGGCCAGTCATTATCCGGTGTGCCTTTTAGTGTAGAAAATACGGTAATGAAATGACCAGACAGCTCGAAACGTTGCGGTTTGATGGTCCACTTGACTTGTCGGCTGACATTTCCCCATTTTAATGTCATCCAATAATTGAGCGGCAAACGACTTTCCCGTGGCCAAACTGATAAATCCACTGAGACGCTTCCCGTGGCCCGTCTGTTGACGTTCTTTGACGGAATTTTCCAGAAGGACCTCGTCATCTAAATGGAAATGTCAAGTTCTTGTATCGCCAAAGATAGAAGAGGACACTTTTATCAATCTTCACGACAACAGAGATTGCTCCGTCACGCTTATGACTTAACATTTGCGATTCGATGCGAACGCCATTCCCGAATTTGTTCGGGTTATGTTTTTTTTCACGCTTGGGTGCCGATAAAGTGCTTGACCAGACCTCTGGCAATGGTTTCTCCCTTCCACAAGGGGCAGAATTCCCCATTTTTTTCCATGTTAGTACTTTGTGCCAGCTTCAGCTGTTGTTAAAGTGCTGCTTCATGTCACAAAGAGGGTACAGCAAGTGCTGAAGAATGAATGACTCGCTGTGTCTTTGTGTGGTCATATTATTTGTTATTTAGAAAAGCCGAAAGGAAAAGAAGAAGTTTATTTTTTTTAACTTCAAGATGGCGCCGTGAGAGTGGCTGCCTTTCCAGCAGCTCCTGTATTTTGTTTTTCTACTTCTTTTTTCCTTTCCTCTTTCTTTCATAACTTTGCTGCTGTGTTACTTCCGGGTAGAGTGAACGCTGGTATGAATGGCTGCCGCTGCTCACCCGCACAAAAAAAAGTTCTTATGTCGTGACTGTAAAGTGTCCTGGAGAGTTTTGAAAGGTGCTTAGAATGTTTTTAATAATAATAGTAATAATAATAATAATAATAATAATAATAATAATAATAATAATAATAATAATAATAATAATAATAATAATATATTGCACTTATAAGCACTTTTCAAAACTCTATAGGACACTTTACAGTCACAGGATATTTTTTCTGCGGGTGAGCAGCGGCAGCCACACGCGCTAGCGTTCACTCAACCCGGAAGTAACTCAAATAGATAGAAAGCCAGCTCGCTAATAGATATCATGATTCTTCTTCTTCTTCTTCTTCTTCTTCTTATGATGATTATTCTTATTCTTATTATTTTATAAACCAATACATATGTATTGCATTGTATTTTTGGACAGCAGCCCCCATTTCAAGCTCAGATAACTCCAGACCCATATAACTTAGGAATTAACTCTTTTTTTCCCGATGAAAGAGTCTAAGGTTTCTTATGCTGCATTGAATGGCTATGTAGTCCTACAACTCAATATTCGTACATCGTCTGCCAGTGAATGAGTTAAGTGTGCCTTGTAATTTGGAACATATGGCACTTGTTACACATGCCTCCACAAAATCAACCAGGAAAGAAATATACCAAATTTTGCAAACATGCTTGAATAAAGTTAAAGCCACCAAATAGTAAAGAATTTCTGAAACAAAATCATACAGTCTATAAGTCTAAAACCAAGCAGAACGGTTCCAACTTGGGCTTGTCATGTTTGTCGACACAAAACGACCAAAAAATAATAATAAAACAAGTCCGTCCCTGGGTGGGCTCGAACCACCAACCTTTCGGTTAACAGCCGAACGCGCTAACCGATTGCGCCACAGAGACAGGTTACGGCTCGTTTGCAGAATGGGGCTTTTTAAATCATTAAGCAGGGGTCGGGATCATGTTTGATGAAGCGAAGTCGTATTTTCGAGCACGCTCGGCTCGTTTGTACACAAAAGCGTTGAAAACTATCCGTTTTGCTCCATTTGATCTCCATTTGTGCTGCTTGTAAGACGCGCCTGCCTGAACAGCAAACAAGCACTTTCGAACAGGAAGGCCCCGTCAGCTTTGTGAGTTCTCCAACAGACGCAACAATATCCTTGTTTCATTTGGTTCAATGTGAAATAATAAATACATTGTGTATATTTAGCTAAAATCTGTGTGGCGAAAAAAATATATACATAGGCGGCCTAGAGCCAGAATCAAACCTTGTACCTTTCTAATGTGATGCTAACATGCAGGTACGCTACAGTCTGCTATATTCCATCGCGATTGTTTTTGTCCAGTGAACCGAGCGCACTCTGTCCTCGCAGACGTTTATCATTGCATTTTTTTGTGAAGTACGTAATCGTTTTTCGTGAGATTTTCCAAAATATGCAACTTGTGATGGCGTATTACACACGTTTCCCTCCATGCTGGTTCTTGAAATTTCCGAATACGACAACAAGAAACGGGGGGGGGGGGGGTGATTGAAGTTTACGCTCTTTTTGCTAACACTACAGTTTATAAAGGTGAGTAAATTGAATTTTTATAACTCGTAGAAGTGGTGGAATATATATCTTTCTCCACAACTGGTAAGTTTCAAGGAATAAGAAGCATTAGCATATAATTTCTAGAGCTCGCAATTTTCTTTCCGAGTATTCAGTGACAGCCATTTTTGATTTCTGACGAAAATCTGCCTGCATTCGATCGTTGATATTTGCGAATCTGCCGCTTAAATTTCGCTTTAGACATCAAATACTGAAGAATACAGATGATTTAATATAAATTCAACTTTCAGTGGTACCTTACTCGTTAAGATCTGCCAAAAATTAAGAAAGTTATGATAGTTTAAACTATAATAAAGAACTTGGTCACATATTTTCATTGTTTTAACTGTGTAATTACAGGCAGAAAATCCCCTCATATTTTGAAAATTAAAAATGCCATTATTGTCTTATTATTTGTCAGAGAACAACAATCTATACATAATTTGAAAGCTATTTAATTGCACTTTAATATGGTATGAGAAAATGCGTGATGAATTATTATTGAAAAAAAATTGTCACATTGCTATAACTTGCTAATCAGTCCTCCAGCTTGCCACTCGCTGGTGCTTCTGCCATGTAAAAATGGTCTAATTTTAATATAAATGGGTGTAAATATGATGGCTGAGTTCAAAGTTGCCCGAGCAACAAGTCTACTTATTTTCTTTGTCGTCGAGTCTTTGTTATCGCTGTGAACATTTAGGTGATTCCAACAGACTATTTGTTACTTTTCTTCCACATCTTGTAAGCTTCCTGATTTATTGGAGCCAGTCCACAAAAAGTAAACCCCCCATTTTGGCCTTTTCTTTGTGTTTTCTAATCCTTTCAGTCCCCAAAGAATCCAATCGAATCGGATGCGAAGGGATCGGCTCACAAATGGATCACTTCAAAGTCCAAATGTTTTCGTGACAAACTGCTTTTCCACATCAATCTCTCGTCTGGGTCATCCATTTCTTCTCGGCGATTGATTTTCACCTGTCACTTCTTGTCAATGCCGTTGTGGCACCGCGTATTCTCTTCATTCTAAAATACCGCCGTCTGACATTTCGCTTTGGATGTAAATGTCGCGGGTAACCGTGGTTGAAAGCCACATCAATGAGAGCATCCCGATTCACTGTTGCTGAAAGTGCATCAACAACCAAATGGCCAACAAAACAACTACAGTAAAGTCTCGTTATATCGATATTCTCGGGAGTCCGAAAAATATCGATATAACCGGGACTATCGATATATCCGACCCTGCGCGCATGTAATTTTCTCCGTGCGTGCATAGCAATAGTATCGTAATAGGCGGGACTATCGATATAACCGATATCGATATAACGAGACTTTACTGTATATTGTGTATTTTAAAATTAAGATATATTTTTGTTTTCCACACCTCCCCGAAGCTAATGCTAACATCAATATAAAATCGCATTGACAGGCTAAAGAGCTCTGAGTTGCAGGAGTGCCATTCACTAATTTTTATTTCCATAAACAAACGGCTGCATGCCTGGGTGGGCTTGAACCACCAACCTTTCGGTTAACAGCCGAACGCGCTAACCGACTGCGCCTCAGAGACTCCTTGTCTATGAGAATATAGTTTTTAATTTTTGGCTTCCGAGACAACTCTGTGCAAAGAAAAACAGAAGATACCAGCCGTCCCTGGGTGGGTTTGAACCACCAACAGCCGAACGCGCTAACCGATTGCACCTTGCCTATGTGAATATAGTTTTTAATTTTTGGCTTCCGAGACAACTCTGTGCAAAGAAAAACAGATACGATACCATCCATCCCTGGGTGGGCTGAACCATCAACCTTTCGGTTAACAGCCGAACGCGCTAACCGATTGCGCCACAGAGACTCCTTCCCTATGGGAATATAGTTTTTAATTTTTGGCTTCCGAGACAACTCTGTGCAAAGAAAAACAGAAGATACCATCCGTCCCTGGGTGGGGTTGAACCACCAACCTTTCGGTTAACAGCCGAACGCGCTAACCGATTGCGCCACAGAGACTCCTTGTCTATGGGAATATAGTTTTTAATTTTTTGCTTCCGAGACAACTCTTAGCAAAGAAAAACAGACAATACCATCCGTCCCTGGGTGGGGTTGAACCACCAACCTTTCGGTTAACAGCCGAACGCGCTAACCGATTGCACCACAGAGACTCCTGCTACATGTGAATATAGTTTTAAATTTTTAGCTTCCGAGACAACTCTGTGCAAAGAAAAAGAGAAGATATCAGCCGTCCCTGGGTGGGCTTGAACCACCAACCTTTCGGTTAACAGCCGAACGCGCTAACCTATTGCGCCACAGAGACCCTTTTGCCTTCTGTGGATCAGCCCATACCCACATTAGAAAAGAGCAACTGCAAGCAGTGTCAGAAGTAAAACAAAAGATAAGTCCAGAGATTGATTTATGATTTATCAGACTTTCGAATTGTTACTATATTTCAGGACTTTTACAGCTGTGTCAGTCTCCGAAATTCTCAGGGTTTATTTGAAAACATGGACCGCACAGTGAGTGTGCACTGGTCAAGGCAAAGGTCATCTCGTCACAGATCCTTGTTCTTCGACTAGACCACAGGTCCAAAATCAAAACTGTATATTGCGCAAACGGTTAGCGCGTTTGGCTGTTAACCAAAATGTTGGTGGTTCAAGCCCACCCAGGGATGATCAACATTTTCCCCTATTATGTGAGCAGAATTGTCTCGGAAGCCCAGATGAAAAACTGAACGAGAGGACTACTGCAGAAAACCTCAACTCATAACATAAACCCACAGAAAAAACTTATCCTGTCACTGTAAAGTGACCTTGAGAGTTTTGAAAGCGCTAATAAATGAAATGTATTATGATTATTATTTACCCAAACCCCGAATGGGTGTAACCCTCACAATCACCCACCTTTTTCCTGCCTACCCTGAACGGAGGCAAAAAATTCCAGTCAAGGTTAAAAAAGTTCATTCCAAAGCCCCTCCCCTGCTTGAAAACAATTTTCACTGACATTATCTGTTTTAGACAGTGGTGTAATCTAAAAATGCTGGATGAAAAAAAGCAATGAATTCTACCAAATGATCCTCATTTAATCTAAGAGACTTGTTGTCACAAACGGTGAAGCGATTCCTTTCTCCAATGCATGACAATGAGGATATTAAAAATGTGCCGACCATTTAAATATGCCTCGTGGCAAACTTAATTCTCACCAGTCGAAAGGTCAGCCACACAGCAACTTGGCTGGGAAACCAGACAGACGGAATACCAAATAGGGGAAAGCAAAGTCAGTGCTTGGAAAAACCTGAGTTATTTGGAGTCGAGGTATTGATCTCAGTGACAATAATAAGATCATTGTCTAATGGTGGAGATGTTTCCAATCGTTTATTGACGCGTACCAGGTGCCTAAATGGGATTTCACGGTGTCCTTCCGGAGAGTCTGAAGCATAAGATACATTTTACATGAGCTGAAACGAATCCACAGCGGGCTGATTAGGTGCTTAAAAAGGGGGCAATTCACCAGATAATGAATATTGCTCGATAAAAATGTTCTGTAAATGTCACTCGTCACACATAATGCCTCTTTTGGTCTCTTTCTCTCTTGTTTTTTTCTGTCTAAAGAAGAGGAGATAATGAAGATTGTCGCTGGATGGATTCAAACTACCAACTGTTGAGCTACCCGGCAAACGGCCTAACCGATTGCACCACAGAGACTACTGCCAGGTAAAAAAAAAAAAGCTAATTTAATTTTCGACTTCCGGGAGAACTCTGTGCAAAGAAAAAGAGAAGATATCATTGATCCCTGAGCAGGCTTGAACCACCAAGCTTTCAGTTAACAGCCGAACACGATAACCGATTGCGCCACTGAGACGCAAGTTATGGGCTAAAAAAAATGCTAAATTAATTTCCGGGACCAAAGAATCTGAGATAATCAAGATCGTCCCTGGGTGGGCTTGAACTACTAACGTTTCGGCTCACAGGCAAACTGCTAACCGATTGCACCCCAGAGAATCTCGGTGGGTGTAAAAAAAAAAGATACATTAAATTTAAACCTCCGGGACTATTCTGGCCAAAGAATCGGTGATAATGAAGATCGTCCCCAGGTGGGCTTGAACCACCAACCTTTCAGTTAACAGCCGAACGCGCTCACCGATTGCACCACAGAGAATCCAAGTCGCTCTCAGCTCTGCGCACTGTTTTATATCCGTTTGGACAGCTGGCTTCGTGGCGACGTCATTGCCATGGAAACATGCTCGTCTTCCGACAGTTCAAAGAAATGAGATGGCGAGCCTTTGTTGAAACGTGAATGTGGACTGATTTTACAGATACGACGGAAAGCATTTCCTTCGGTATTCCTTGTTGATTGCAAAAGTAACTCAACCGCCACTTGTGTTGCAAGGGAACTGAAATTTCGGCCTGGACGTTTTCTGGAAAAAATAACCTGGGAACCACCTTGCCCATTGAGTCAACGGACATTCCTTGAATCCATTAAAATTCACATTTTAAACATAACTTGAAAAAAAATCAAATTCTGAATAGACAACGGGGGAAGACAGTAATTGAAATTAAATAAAAACAAATACAGTGGTACCTCAGCATACGAACTTAATTGGTTCCCAGAAAGTGTGAAAAGCGAAATGTTCGTCTGCCAAACATTTATTTCTCATAAGAAACCATTAAAATGAGAATAATCTGTTCCCAGGTCCCCATAAAACATAATTTTCTACTAAATAACCCTTAAAACCACACAAAATATAACTTATTTTATGTATAATAAATGTGCTATTGTATTGTAATGAAATAAACTGTACTGTATAATAAAGTCGTTTTATTTACCTTTGTGATGGTAGTTGATGGCTTGATGGAATGGAGTGGGAGGAGGAGGGAGGGAGGGAGTTACTGTTTGGAAGGAGAGTCACCTTCCATAAGGACTGTCCCCTGCGAGCTGCTTTTCATTAATCCAAATAAAGAGAAGTTTTCTATTGCCTGAGACCGTTGCTTAGACAACACAGAAACACCCTTAGCCACACGTAGCAATGGTCGACATAGCATACTGGTACTGGGACGCTAAGTCACACAAACGCACACCTCGTTCGATGATCTCTTTCTTTTGCTCGACCGTAATTTTCTTTTGTGTCCTCTTTGGCTTCACGCTAGCCTGTCGTGGGGTCCCATAATAGCAAAAGTACTCCACTCAATAGCAAACCACGTCTGCACTCAAAGGAAGTGTGGAAAACTAGTCCGCCAGCCACCGTGGCGCTCTGTGGTTTGGTTCGTTTGCGAATTCAATGTTCGTAAGCTAATGCGTTCATAAGCCGAGGTATCACTGTACATTCATATTGATGATGGAATAATTGTCAATTTCGAAATGACTGCAATTCAAATGAATATTCTTAACAACCGGAGGTGGGACGGAAGGCGGGCGTACCAAAAATCATGTTTACAACTCTTGCCTTTTAAAATTGAATCAAATTCCACAACTCCTGCTGCGTGCGTGACATTTTTCTTCCATCCTCCATTACCAAAAGGCTGGCGCAGGTGTGCACCTCTGCTCAAATTCATTCCACTAACAACCCCCTCCACCCAATTTGAAGTTTTGCTATTTCCAGACGTCTCGTTGCCGTGTACAGAGCGAACTCATCCAGCTCAAGGAATAGATTTGACTTGCACATCCACGCGTCTCAAAATGCAATTCAGCGTGGCTGTTGTCCGCCTCTGTTTCTCTCTTGCGAACGCCGAGTACGTTCAAATCAGGCCTTTCTTCATTTATGGCACAAGGTGGGCTCTTAAAGGACAACTGACTTGTTGAAACCAGAAGTGGCCAGTTTCAGAAGGTCCCGCCCACATGTTCGTGGTGTCACGGCAAGACGTCTTGCCTTGCTCGAGAATTAAAACAAAGGCTTCAGATTTGGAGAATATGCTTTCCTCCATCCAGTTATGAATATGATTCAAATAGTTCTGAAGAAGAAAGCATACATGTTTGCAATCGATTAAAACATTTATTCCGTGTCATTTTGAGGCATCAGGGGTGGGAAATGTCGCACCCAAAAAAGGCAGAACATGGCGACAAAGCTCAGTGTACGGAATTAATCAGCCCGTTTCCAGGCTGATTAATTCCTTACATGGAGCTTTGTCGCCCTCTTCTGCCTCTTTTTGGTCCTACACTACGTTTTCAGACCAAAGTACAGCAAAATGCATTGACGTGATGGAAGGACTGCTACAATGTGTCCTTTTTTCAGTCAGGGGCGTTCCTTCAGTGACGTCACGTACGGACTCGTCACCAACTCAAAAACAAAACTTCTGCACTCTGGGCCTTGTTTGAATAATAGATAGCTAGCTTGCTACTTACTTAAGCAGACTTTTGTAAGCCATTAAACTGAAAATAAGTTCTCCTTTCCCTGACCGGGAATCGAACCCGGGCCACAGCGGTGAGAGCGCCGGATCCTTGCCACTAGACCATCAGGGAGGACATCACCCACAAATCTCATCAACATCCAAAATATCAACAAGGTGAAACCAGGCTGCCATCTCGTCAGGATATCACGCCAATCAATGTGACATCAGCTGTCAACGCACAGCTGAGGGAGACAAAGATGAAGTTTGAGGAGGGAGGAAAGGTGACCCGTCTAACAAGTGACCCCCGCTGACCCCTCCCCCCCCACCTGCCTGCTGGTATGAAGTACGCCTCACTCCACTCATGTCTATTTTTGTTATATTCAATATATTCTTTCAACAATGACAATAATGGACCAGCGATTTAATAAGCAAAACGATGCTTGCTCAGTCACCTCCCCCGCCCCAAATTATATCAAAGTACAACACTCAACACTGATATGTCTAATTGGTCTTTGCGTTTTGCTTTGTTGACCATTCAAACAGTAAGCAAATGGGGATCCGCCATTTTAGGTTCTCTTGTTTGCGCTTCCCTCGCCGCCCCCCCTTCCGACAACCCCCGGTGACTCTATTTACTTTTTTCTGATTGTGACTCTCATTTAAATGAGCAAACTGACGTTGCGTGAAATTGAAATGGAACTTTTCAAAAGGCTAACTGTTGCGCGTAGCGCAAAGCTAACCGCTCTTTTAGCGACGACTGAACCATGTTTTTTTTTATTCATTCACCTTAATCGTGAACGTAAAATGCTCATAAGGTGAAATCAATTCAATTAATATGCTTCGGTCCGACCAGAACATCTGTTCACGAGTCATCGATCTCATTTATCCTCATAAGGATGCTAACTGACATTAAGCTAGCGGCGGGTCAAACGACTCAACCAGCAAGCGTTGTCAAACTGAATATGGCAATAATGTTTGTACACAGTTAATGGCAAAGAGAGGTTATTATGATATCTCTATCTATCTATCTATCTATCTATCTATCTATCTATCTATCTATCTATCTATCTATCTATCTATCTATCTATCTATCTATCTATCTATCTATCTATCTATCTATCTATCTATCTATCTATCTATCTATATACAAAATCACTCGTGAAGTCACTCGTTTTATACAATATACATATGTGATATTTCTTAAGTGATGACCCTTATTGGAGATTTATTTGTTTATTTATTCATTTATTTATTATTTATTCCACACATTGTCAAAAGTATTTGACCCCTTTTCAGGACTAAAATAAATCAAAATAATGATAATAATACATTTAATCTCTAAGTGATTTTCAATAACCGCACTTTAAATCACAATAACTAGCTAGCTTGGACTGATAGCATTTTTAGCATTTCTGGTTCAGGAGCTCACAACAGAGGTAAACGTTTGGTGAGAGGCTTTTGAAACGGACCCACCTCAATAAATAAATAAACAATCCTTGCTCGCAACAGGACATTCAATCAATCATTCTGTTTCATTTCCCAAACGACGGAGAAGGGATGCTAATCAATGGTGCCAAATAAAAGCTGTATTCACCCTGTTTAGCTTAAAGCTACACGTTGACATCAGGATGTTTTTGACAGAGGCTAATCCCGCCAAGAAAGATCCCTCGGAGCATAATTATATGATGTTGTACTGCTCTCATCCAAGGTCTGGTTACATGACCTCACCTGAGCCACTCGGCAAATTGTATTTGACCCCAATCAGGCCGCTGATGACACTCCACTCTGAGCCGACCTGACATTGACACACTCGCGCCAAGAATATTAATGCACTTTCATTTCTCATATGCCGCACACGCAGCTCGGCAGCCATTAGAAATCTCTTCCTATATGGATGTTTATGGCTTTGAAAAGCACGGCACCTTGAAATGCACCGCTTGGGACAGCGAAGGTTGCCTCAATCTATAAGTTATGAATGATGGCCCTTTTTCCGACCTGACTGACGAGTGATTTCATAAAGCATATGACCATGACGGCGACAAGTCTTTGCACACCTCTGAATCAATTGCGTTGGAACCTTTAAAGTCCTTCGCTGATAATTTCTCCCTTCATAAAAATGGAAATCGGAATATAACATTTCACATTCACATCCTAAAACCCTGAAAATCATAATACCAACCAAAAACAAATAAAATAAAATACAGTAAAGTCTCGTTATAGCGATATTCAAGGGAGTCCGAAAAAATATCGATATAACCGGGACTATCGATATATCCGACCCTGTTTGCATGTAATTTTCTCCGTGCGTGCATAGAAATAGTATCGATATAACCGGGACTATCGATATATCCGATATCGATATAACGAGACTTTACTGTACATTAATGAATGATGATTGGGATCTCTAAAAAAGAAAAATCTGTGCATAACATTTGACGTTCTTTGCCACCAAAAATAAATATGTAAATATATACATTAATGAATAATAAATAAATACCTATACACATAAATAAATAAATACATACATATATACATAAAGGGATACATACGTGTACACAAAAATAAATACATGAATAAATCCATACATACATATACACATAACTAAACAAACAAATAAATAAATGAATCCATACATACGTACATGCATGCATACATACATATACACATAAATAAATAAATACCTATACACATAAATAAATCCATACATACAGGTATACATACATACACACAAATATGAATAAATAAGTAAATAAATAAGAAAATTAATACATACATACGTACGCACGCACGCACATACATACATACATACATACATACATACATACATACATACATAAATATATACATTAATAAATACATCCATACATTCATACATACATGCATACATACATATACACATAAATAAAAATAAATAAATAAATAAATAAATAAATAATTAAATAAATAAATAAAGTAATTAATTTTAAAAGATGACGTGGTGTCCAGGTGAGGAGATTTCTCCTTAACTAAAACTGAAAGTTCAAAACTTAAAAATGTATCCACTCTTGTGCCAGGGTTTTTGTCATTGTCACTTGAATTTTATTTCCACTGAGTATCTTCCCGCTAGGGAGTGTTTTTAAAGTATATCAAGGAACTTTTCAGATATTCATGGGCAAAATCATCCTGCACCCAAAACCTCATGCAAAATTTATTCAGGCCTTCACCTTTCCAAACAGGTCTGACAAAAACACTGCTTGTGTGCATCTTTCAGACTGAAAAGAACCCTGACAGGTGACTGACTGTGTTTTGCATCCTTTGTTATTTACAAAGCAACCAGGATGAAAAGAGCACATAGGATACTATTGACAGCTTTGGAATATTTCATAGAATCGCTCCGAGTTGTTTGCCATTTATTCGGTTTGAGGAACAAAAATTGTTTTTTAAAAAAAACAGTCATACCGTGTAATGGTTAACACGTCAATCTCATGGTTTTGAGGGGCCGTTTTGCATCCCAAATCATCTTCCCCCATTGAAATGAATGGGAATTCCGTTAATCTGTTCAAGCTCAACTCCCCCCCCCCAAAAAAAAAAAAAAACAAAACAACAAACAAATTTGGGAACTGATTTTTAACAACTAAATATGTTCTTTGGTCAACAATTTGAGTGACAAGCACTTTTGATAATAATAATAATAATAATAATAATAATAATAATAATAATAATAATAATAATAATAATAATAATAATAATAATAATAATAATGTTGGGAGGAAGTGAGTTTCAGAGTTTGGGGGCAGAGCAGCTGAAACCTACGTCCCCCATCGTGCTGAGTCGGGCAGGGGGGGAGGGAGGAAGAGGATCTGAGGGAACGAGAGGGAATAGAAATTTGAAGGTCAGATAGGTATGAGGGGGCAAGGTTATGGATAGGACGCCAGAACCAGTTTGTCATTAACTCATTCACTGCCATTCATAAATGTATTCGGGAATTGAAAATATGACATATAGCGCCATTCCTAATTTTTTTTTCTTTTTTCTTGTTTGGGTGCCGATTAAGCACTGGCCACACCTCTGGCAATGTTTTTTTCTCTTACACAAGGAGTCAGCATTTGCCTTTTTTTCATGTTAGTGCTTTGTTCCAGCTTCAGCTGTTGTTAAAGCGCTATATAAACCAACATGTACAGTATTTATTGCATTGTATTTTGGACAGCCGCTCTCATTTCAAGCTCAGATAACTCCAGACCCAATGAATGAGTTAATCTCGCTTGCATTCGGGTCATCGACCATTACGACTTGGAAGCTTGTTGGGAAGTCATCCCACGACCTCCAACTCAAAGGACGACATCAACTCTCGCTTAGTCAACCTTCCGACGTGCGGCTTTCCCCAGGCGCTTGTAATTGCCTCAAAAGTGAACGTTGCTTGTTGCAAAGCACGCGGGGTGTCGCTTCCCATCGGCAATTACAAGACTCAATCATAACGCGCACGGCGAGCGGAGAAATAGCTGGATGATAATCAAAATTCCCGCTCTCCGATAAAAAAAAACAAAGCCTCTGCGCGCGCGACAGGATTGCCTTCGAAAAATTCATGGCGGGCGCGCTAATTACGCTTCGGTTTTGCGGATTGCGACTGAAAGTTATACCGTTGGATCAAATTATTGTTCATTTCCAAAAATTGATGTTTGACTGACGATGTTATCGCTTGTCATGTGTTAACAAAAAAGAAACAAGAAAAAACAAAAGTACATATGCACCTCAAAGCTAGCAACCATTCATTTGACGACAGTGAGGTTAAAATTATCGCGAAAGAAAATAGATGGTTTGAAAGGGGAGTAAAAGAAGCTATTTTCATAAAACAGCAAAACCCTTCACTAAATCACCATGGAGGGGTGAGGTTTAATTTGGATCGTTATTACAACAGACTTCTTAGACCACATCGGTTTAGTTATGCTGATGAGGTGATGCCAGAGCAAATGGGGCAATCAGGCCAGTCGTAGACCCCTTAATCAGGCAGGACAATTAAAGTAATCAGTCAGGACAATAGACGTAATCAGTGTAGCCTCAGGGAATAGTCCTGTAATCCTTCCCAACCTGAGGGCAGGGGCCAATCATAGCAGATTCTGGCACCGCCACATCTGGACAGTAGGGATATACAGTAAAGTCTCGTTATATCGATATTCAAGGGAGTCCGAAAAAATATCGATATAACCGGGACTATTGATATATCCGTCCCTGTTTGCATGTGATTTTCTCCGTGCGTGCATAGAAATAGTATCGATATAACCGGGACTATCGATATATCCGATATCGATATAACGAGACTTTACTGTACAAATATAGGGCCGAAACTACCAGCAAGACTTTAGTTCGCTGACGAAGCATCTTGGATAAGAAGCGAAACGTCCGACACCTTCAAAGAAGTACAGATGACGGCTGAAGAAACCTTTTCATCGATGGACAACTCCTGTACGACTGAGAGCTTACACAGACGTAGCAGTGAATGAGTTAAAAAAAATTGGCTAAAGCAGTTCAGTTCAATGGACTTTTTGCTAGGGGTGAGAAAAATATGGCGCGACGCGCTAACGGTTAGCGCGTCAACCTCACAATGCAGAGATCATGGATTCGACTGGCCTTCAGGTACTCCCTATGTGGAGTTTCCATGTTCTCCCCGTGCCTGTGTGGCTTTTTTTCCGGGTATTCCAGTTTCCTCCCACATTCCGAAAGAGAAACGAAAAAGGAAGCACACACAATTACCCACCACGGATACCACCACGCTCCGCCGGGTCCCCTTTGTCCTCTATCTTTAGCGCTTTTAGTCTGGGTGGAGTGAGAAACACAACATTCGCCCGTTTGATCGTCATGGGATTGAAGCAGCATCAGATGCGCCTCACCCCGTTGTGTCCCGCATTTTAACAAGCATCACTTCACGGCTTTTCCGGGGGTGAAAAAAACGGCGCCGAGGATCTACGCGAAGAAAATATTTTTTGGGGGGAGGTTGTTGAAGTCACATCTGTATCAAATAACTCACAGGTTCATTGCCGGATTATTTAAGACAATCCTTTTAAATAAAATGGTGGTTCTTTTTAGGAATCCCGCCTGGTACATATTCAGGTACCCTATGCAGACGCTCACCATATTACGAACATTCGAGTTTCAAGTTGCTGTACAGTGATACCTCATCTTACGAACACTTTAGCTCACAAACCTTTCGCCTTACGAACATTAAATTTACGAGAATATAATCTTGGCATATGAACTAGTTTTTGGCGGATGAACACCAAACCACGCGGTCGAACAGCGCCACGGTGGCTGGCGGACAAAGTTTCCCACACCCCCTTTCTTTGAGTGCAGATGTGTTTTGTTATCAAGTGGAGTACTTTTTCTCTTATGGGACCGAAAAAGACCCCACCACAGGCTAGTGTTAAGCCAAAGAGGACACAAAAGAAAATTACTGTCGATCAGAAGAAGGAGATCATCGAAAAACACGAACGAGATGTGCGTTTGTGTGACTTAGCGTCCCAGTACCAGTATGCTAAATTGACCATTGCTGCGTGTTGTCTAAGCAACGGTCTCAGGCACTAGAAGAGGTTGAAAAACTTTGGTTGATTTGGATTAACGAAAAGCAGCTCGCAGGGGACAGTCCTTATGGAAGGTGACTCTCCTTCCAAACAGTAACTCCCTCCCTCCCTCCTCCTCCCACTCCATTCCATCAAGCCATCAACTACCATCACAAAGGTAAATAAAACAACTTTATTATACAGTACAGTTTATTTCATTACAATACAATAGCACATTTATTATACATAAAAGAAGTTATATTTTGTGTTGTTTTAAGGGTTATTTAGTAGAAAATTATGTTTTATGGGGATCTGGGAACTGATTATTCTCATTTTTAATGGTTTCTTATGGGAAATAAATGTTTGGCAGACGAACTTTTCGCCTTAGACCGTGTGAGTGAGGGTATTATCGCCGAGAAAGCACGGCAACTTCACTCGGTAAATAAAATGACTCTATTATACAGTACAATTTAATTTTAATTTAATTCCAATCCAATATCACGTTTATTATACATAAAATAAGGTATATTTTGTGTACTTTTAAGGCTTATTTAGTCGAAAATTATGTTTTATGGGGATCTGGGAACTGATTATTCTCATTTTTAATGGTTTCTTATGGGAAATAAATGTTTGGCAGACGAACTTTTCGCCTTACACACACTTTCTTGTAACCAATTAAGTTCGTAAGCTCAGGTATCGCTGTACATTCCATACATAATATAGCAATGATGATACTTACGATAACTTACGATCAAACTCATCTTACGAACGACCGCTGGTTCGCAAGGTGGGGAGCGTCTGTATAAATAAGAGTTACCGAACATCTCCATGCTCGCATTCTCCCTTCATTTTATTCATGTGAGCATAATTGAAGCACGGACATCGTCATGAATACGAGCTTTTACTCCTCCGTAGCTCCTCAGACACCCCAACTTCACCCCACCTCCCCACCCCCCGAAGCTCTGACTTCTTGAAATTGTTACCCCAAAACATTAGCATTGATCGTGGAGTCTTAACAACCTCCGTGCTCGCATGCATCCGTCATGACCTCGTTTTCTCAAGTACATTTCACATCGCGCTCAATATTTCATAAGGAAGTGTGTGTTTCTTTTGTACTGTTACTGTCTTTCGCCGTCGCGGAAGGATCGGTGCATTTTTTGATTTCAATATGATTGATTGTCGCCGCGTTCGCTTCGTGAGTCAGAGCAGCTTGATTCCAGCGACAGATTTGATGCCGGGTGTCGATTAATGAAAACAACGATGTCATGGGAGGGAGACATCTTGCATTGACTGTTCAATGAGTGAGGGAAAAGAGTGTGTTTCATTTTGTCTATCTCAAGCCCACTCTGTCATGTTCCTGTTCTTGTTTTCACCGGCGGGTGGCAGACTGGAGCATATCCCGCTGCGTGCACACCTGCTTCCAATTTGGTCATGATGATTACATGTATTTAATGTTAGGTTATAATATTACAAGCTAATATTAGCATTAACAGTTACTTTTAAAATTGTAACAATTATGAACAGCTGTCTTTTAGCTATCTCTTAGCTAGCTAGCTAGTTGGCTGGATATCTGTTGACAAGCTGGCTGGCTATCTATTGGCTAGCTACAATAGATGGATGGCCAATAGATAGCCAGCTAGCTTTCTATTAGCTATCTATTAGCTAGCTAGCTAGTTGGCTGGCGATCTGTTGGCTATCTTTTGGCTAGCTCGCTGGCTATCTACAATAGATGGATGGATGGCCAATAGATAGCCAGCTAGGTATCTATTAGCTATCTATTAGCTAGCTGGCTTTCTATCTATGTGAGTTACTTCCGGGTTGAGTGAACGCTGGCGCGTGTGGCTGCCGCTGTTCACCCACTGAAAAACTTATCCTGTGACTGTAAAGTGACCTTGAGAGTTTTGAAAGGCGCTTAGAAATGAAATGGATTATTATTATTATTATTATTATTATTATTATTATTATTATTATTATTATTATTATTATTATTATTATTATTATTATTATTATTAAAATGCAAGTCGAGCCGTACTGTCAGCAGTGAAATAATTTGGTGTCAGATTAAAACGTACATCAATGTCCATTAACTCCATTTTAGGGGCTTATTAATGCGGGGGGGGGGGGGGGGGGGTGTAGGTGACATGAAGAATAAAGTGGAAACTAGAGTGGACAAAATGGATTTCACTCACAAGGTAAGTTGAGCCGGGGACTAACAGGAAGTCTGTGTCCCTTGAGTGGGTGAGGGGGGATGGGGGGGTGTAGCCGACTGAAGGAGGGGAGACATAAAGCGAGATAAACAAGCGCTCACACATACGATGGAGGATCTCCCTACACTGTGCAACCATACCCGCTCTCTCTCTCTCTCTCTCTCTCTCTCTCTCTCTCTCTCTCTCTCTCTCTCTCTCACTCCGTCTTTCTCTCTCTCTTAACTCGCCTACCGCTGCGCTCTTGACAGATGAGGGAGACATCGCCGAGGAGGGCGCGAACAGTGCTTTCGGTTCCTCACCCGGCCGCCTTTCCCCG